>NW_025955742.1:0-11579 GCF_022376445.1 Fomitopsis serialis
AGTACTTGATTGCATGACTTACCTCGCATCCGCAGGATTGTCCACTCCCTAGGTCTTGTTCATGTGCTTCCCCTTGAATATTATGCATGGGCAGATTGCAGTCCCATCAGCACATATGCACTCGATGATGGTAATTAATTTGCGATTACCGTTCCTGACGTTGTAGACATCTTTCTGGTTGCAATCCACAAGAACTTTGACATCATCCATGATGCCAAGCTGGATACCCTTCTTGTTGTTGTACCTGTTCTCGGGGGGATCCCAAACACCTCGACGACCTGTCCAAGGATGCCATAGTACCTGAAAACCTTCAGGCAGTTGAGCACCTTCGCACGGCAGGCTTGGAGCTTCATTGCCCAATGCACAGCTAACTCTGGATGACACTTCTTGAAGCGCTGGTACCACAATGTTCTGATAGGAGCACCTGCAATCACCAACACATGGTCGATGACTGCCTCCTGCGTGAGTGGCACACCATGCCGTCCAACCTCCTTGATCCACGCAACAAGGACCTCCTCCTCCGTCGGGTTCAACTTGTGTTGTGTGGGATGTGCACCTCTGTGTGTGTCTTCTTCCTGATGTAGTGGTCCTTCAAAGTGGAAGGCACAAGACCATACACCTTGGCAGCACTGCAGATAGACATGACTGGCTTTCCATTGGGCTTGAGGCCTGATGCATTGAGGGCTGTGAGCACAGCATCAATCAGGCGCGCCCTCTTGGCCTCCTTCGACTCGTTCACCAGCTGAGCAGTGTCCAACTCGGAGTCTATCAAGGAAAACTGTGTTAGTTTACAATGCCATCCCAGAATACGTGTTGACTTACCAGAATGTGAGTCAGACTGAACACCAGGCTTGCCTGCCTCGCTGCATGCAAGCTCCAGGTCAGCTGAGGTATCCACCTTGTCTGCTGGCAACATGAGTGCATGCAGGAGCCACAAAGCTGTTCTGGCTCGCCACACCCTCAGTTTTGCCGTGCATGGGCTCTTCATCAGTGTCCGATTCAGCATCATCATCTAAGGAGGGTTAGTGAGTATAGTACTGAGAGTAGTGATGAGAAGTCAAGAATTGACAAGCGATGGAAAAGTGACCTCCAAGCGCTCAATGAGATCTCAAAGAAGTGCTTGTGTTCACCAGTATGGTACTCGAAGAGAGTATCGGGTATAAATGAGAGCCTGAATGAGTGTGATAAAACGGAAAACGGAGATGCTATTCAGTAGATTGTAGTACTGGACATATGCCATGGGCGTACAATGATGACTGCTATTCTTACATAGATCTATCTACTAGTACAATTTTGTTCCTATGTGTGATCAGAACCTCTGCCAAACATTGTCAGGTGCATGCCAGTCAAAGTCAGGGGCTAGCTCCTCCAAGTATCTGTCTTCTCCATGCTCAGGCCTCACGCCCAACGGTGTTCCTGTATCCACTTCACCTGCATGTACTTGTGAGGAACTCGAAGGTTCCCAGGCCAGACATATGGCTGGTCCATGAATTACAGTTTCATGGAACATGTGGGGGGCTCCGATCTCAGGCCCTTGGCATGGTCACTCACGTAGAGGGTGACACTTACATGGCCAAGCTTGAAGGTAGGAATTTGGCGTAGGGGGAGGTGTAGGACAGGGGTTTCATCTTCAAGCATTGATGCAGGAAAGAAGGTTTGTCGTTCAACATCATAGATGTCAAAGCCAGTGTCGCTGAGGCCCATGCGGGGCAATGTCCTCCACGGGCTCAGCCCTGGGAACGTGAGCAGCATCAGGGGCTGCTCCGTAGGAGGAGCTATGAGCATCTCCTTGCTCTTCTCATCTATCTCGCACCAGATGGAGATGGGGTCATTGAGATCCTGAAGAAGTTTGAGTCAGAATTGAGGGACCATGGGATGTACCTTGACAAAGAACAAGGCCTCCACCACACCACTCTGGGAGTGTCCTCCTCTGGCCCATAATCCTGCAAGAGTCCCGAGGGGGACTCTCCTCCAGTCCTGATAAAACAGCCCAACGGCACCCAGGAACACCCAGCCTCGCATTCTAACAGGCCCGAAAGGCCCAAAAGCTGTTGGATTGAATGCCATCTAGGATGGACGTCTGTACCTCCGGTGTGGGCTGCATCCAAGCCGGGCACCGGGCCATGGGACAGCCCATTCTCTGATGTGTCATACACTTCGCAAATAGGAATATTAGCCAGCTAATACCACTACACAGATACAGGGCACTCACATAGTTGTATAACTCCCCGATGTTTTTCTTTTCCAGGCATAGGACTGTAACATGTGTCAGACCGGATCTGTGAGGGCATTGCCTAGTCCCGTGTTCCGCTATCTGCAGATAGGATGGCAGGCCATTCTGTGAGATGATGTTGAGATGGTGGGGTTCAATGCAGGAGATGGCCATGATAAAGCTCAAGATGTCCGTAACAGCAGGATGAATTGTGAGGCAGGTGGGAGCAGTCTGAGAGTGGTTCAGAGACGGTTGAGAGAAGAGAGCAAGAGTTACCAAGTGGTCAGAAAGCCACACTCAAGTGCTTGCTCACACTTGATCAGGTCTTCATGATGTGCTCGCACTCACCAGTACTTGGACTCAGAGTGGGCAAGAATTGTATGTATTGAGCTAAATGTATTCTTAGATCTGTGCATGTTGACGAGAGGCAGTATCAGGGAATGCAAGCAAAGAAAGGCTGGATGGTTGAGATGATCACCTGGAGTGTGATGAACCACCACGAAGAGCAGCTTGCATGCTGTAGTGCCCATAAGAGAGCTGGTAAGGGTAGGCAACACCCACCAGGTACCAGCTGACTCTCCAACACAATGAGATAATGCTACCACGTGCATGTGCAGAGGCATCCTGCATGATGCAGCTGTCGAAGTTCGTAGGCTGCATGCTGTGCAGCGGAGAAGGTGACCTTGCTGGAGATCCAGTCCATACAGTGTTCAGAAACCTGGATGCACCTCAGGATGAGAGTGTCAGTGAAGGCGACAGAATACATAGAATCTCAATCAGCACACCTTCTCAATAACATTCGAGATGAACTTCTGGACAAACAATGCTTAGACATTGCCCATGAACTGGCAGATGACTGCATTGCTGAAGCAGTGGTCTGCCGCATTAGTATTGACTGGTATGCGTGGCAGATGGTGCTTCAGTCGCAACAGACTCGAGCCCAAGTTGTACTCTGCACTCTGCTGGGGGGATGATGGATGTCAGTTGTGTTTTCCCAGGCTCTATGGGATGTGGACAACTGAACTGTGTTCAGGTCGACGCCCTTCTACAACATGTCAATGCAGCATGGTTTTGCATAGACATGCAGACCACAACAGACCTGTGACATGACTGCACTATCCCGTATGCCTGCATCATCCACACCTTCCATGAGGTTACACTAAGAGAGAATGGTCAGCACTTACAAGTGCATCTCCAGCTACCATTAGAACACGTACCATCCCATGGGTGTTACATTCATGTCATGAGGCCTACACACAGCGAGGCCTTCAGAGAGCAGGTCAAGAGTGATGATGTCGAGATAGGAGACTTACTGACTCAGCTACGTCAAGGAAAGATGGAAAGCCACTACCATAGCATCTGGTAGGTGTACATACCAGCCCAGTCGTTCAGATGGACTCTGGTTGCCTTGTCAAGAATGTTGTTGGAGGACCATTCCCTTGGAGCTTGCCCCACCCGGCCCATCCAGAAACAAAGATATCAGCTGGCATGACTGGTGTATAGTATCTGAGTCAGCTGTATTATCCTTCCAGGTGGAAGACCATCCGCCCCCGGGGGTGGCTTACTCACAGAGTACATGAGATGCTGTGGGTCGGCTGCACCAGGGAAGTGGGTATACCACTCCACATATGCAAGAGGACCCTGAGGCCACCACAAAGGTGCTGGACTGCCACCATGAGATGGGGAGAGCGTCTTAGGCAGTGTGAAAATGACTTTGACGTGCCCTGCCCTTGTGCCTTTACAGTGGAAATGAGCAACATTATACGCAGGAACTCAAGACATTAAGTGAGTACCTTTGACCCTCATTGCCTCAGCCTCCTCAGTCTCAAGCACAATGGCTGTATCAAAATGGCTCTTCCTTCCCTGGTGACCAGAAGCAGGCACTGACCTGATAGCATCAACCTCCAGTTTGCTGTCCAGCAGCTCACAAGGGTTGAATTGAACCTTGTGATACACATCAACACAATTGAAGGGCAACCAGGCCCTTGATAGATCACGTTGAGTGAGTGTCAGTTCAGGCGGCTGTAGGTCATTGATGTATCTTGCAAGAGCGGTGGTAAAGCCAGGTGCATTGTGCTGCATCTGGACCATGGCAAGATTGTTGTGTGGGCAATGGTGGGTGCTTAGCTATATTGATAGAATGGTCTCCTGCCACTGGTTTGGTGTCCTGTGCATCCTGAGCATTGGCATCCACTGTCCGGCCATCCTCTTCTTCCTCTGGGTCCTCTACCTCCTCCTCCTCACAACACTCCTGGAACATTTTGTAAAGGGCCATTTTCTCCCGCCAGGAGATCCACTTCACCATCTGTGGAAACTGGTCCATATGGTTGGAGGCTTGCCATACTTTCTTGGCGAAGTCAATATGGAGTTGCTCAAACAACTCTGTATTATAGTTGTCTGTCGTCCTGAACTGTCAAATTGACTGGACGTAATGGAGGAGGGAGTGAACCTTGGGGATGTTGAGATCATCTTGTATCCCCAGCTCTACCAGGACATGCTTGTGTTTGTGAAAGGTGTCCAATGCATCCTCAAGATATCTGAGTGTGTTGTTATCGTGCGTAGGGTATTGAGCTATATAGATGAAATCAAGCAGAGCTCAAAAGGCGAGGATGACAGAGTTGGGAATCTTCCCTATGAGACAGCCCAGCAGGACACAGGCCATCTCCTTGCACTCTTTGCTGGACACTTGAGGGTGGAGATACTGTTCTTGATGTGTTGAACACCGTGCGCAGGTGGGAGACATCAAAGTCGGCTGTCCAGCTCTTCTGGACCTATGAGATCCTGCCACCACACGATCCCCCAGTTTGTCAGTGGGACACTGACACTTGGGTAGTCAGTGATGTAAGATGCTAGGATGGGGTGTACCCGATGAACAGCACCATCACTGCCTGTCACTTCAAAGCCCTCAACACCGGCACGAATGAGGGGCTTGAGGATGATGCGCATAGCTGCATTAAAAGCTGCTGGGTCCACGATTTGTGTTACGCTTGGTCATGTTCAACTTACTGATGCTTGAAGGGTTTGCGATGGAGGGCACAAGGAATGTTACCTAGGGTCAGGTACACCGGGCATGCACACTTGTTACTTGAAAACTGGGTGAGCTGGGTCTTGTCTGTGGAATTATTCACAGGTGCAGCAGCAGCACCCCCTGGCAGTAATTGCTATGTCCCCAGGATGTCAGAGATGGACAAGGTAGGTGGGAAAACTGATGCTTACCTGGACAGCATTCCCCAAAGACCAGTCCACATTTTGGTGAAGATCCTGTGTATTTTGGAACAGCCAGCGAAGATACACCTTGGGCAGTACATGATCGGCTTAGCATATGATGGGTTACCTAGGAGGGCCTGTATAGCCTCGAGAACGTCCTGGTATCATATAATGTGTTCCTTGTCTGGCCGGTCACAGAATGTCAAGGTTGTCATCTTCCATGTTGCCCTGTCAGGAATACTGTTGACTTCCATGAAGAGTTGCCTGATGTCCTTGAAGGTTAGCCCCAGATTTTCAACCACCTGCAAACCAGCCACATACATGGTGAGCTCTTGCAGTGTCTATGAATAGAGAAACCTACCCCTGGTATGCACAGGAACCAATTTAGAGAATTCTGGCCAACATCCTCGTGAACTGCCCACATGGCCACCTGCCAGTCAAGTTCGGATGTGAATGGCCTCCACTTCTGGTTGAGATCTCCCTTGTCCAGGAAAACCACACATTGTACCCCTGGTTACACCGCCTGGAACTCAATTTCTTGTCTGCACTGGGTGAGTTCAAAATGTGGTGTGCTTCAGATGAGTTGATTTTGTGACTGATCTTGCTACTTAGCTATGTTGACTGCTGTCGAGTGTGTCTTTTCCCAAGGTGTTGAGCTTGAAATTTATTCCGCATTTCTGCGAATTATTCTGAGCTCCATTGCCCTGTCCAAGTCGTGGAATGTGTCCTGCTGTGTTCTCCTTTATTCTGCATGGACGCCATCACTATACCGTGCATACTGTACTTTTCGACATCATTCCCTTCAGTCTACCATTTTCTATAATGTTTGCATCTTCAGGGATTTGAACCCCTGCACTCATCCGATTTTTCACTGCTTCGTTGATTTCGACTTTGTGGTTGTTTCTACTGTACAGTTATGGTCGCCTTACATAACACACACCTAGACAGTCCGCCTCGTCGAGCTCCAAGTCCCTAAGACCTTACAGAGCTCGACTTAGGCCTTTGGAATCACTCTGAGGCGCACTGCAGCCAACAGCAAGATGACAACACTCACAGTCAAATTGTTGTCTTCACCAGTTTCCATGAAACTTCTGTCAGTGTTGCCACCAGCATGCTCAAAATGCCATACATGGAACCCCCATTCACGTTTGCACAGTGACTCACCACCATCATTCACTTTGGTTCACACACAGGATGCCTCCTAGAACAATTTGTGGCTGAGGCACAGCAAACCACATTCATTGGCACATCATGTCACCCTCTTGATGTGTGTGAGCACACCCCAGAGGAGTACTTCAGTTATCAAAAAGGTTTCATTGAGCACAGCATGCTCACCTCTGTCCTTGACTCCTCCTGTGGCCAAATCTTAATTGACAGCTGTGGGTCCAGTGTAGGATTCCCAAGTAGCCAGGGTATCATTGAGTGGACTTGTGCCATGAACTCCATCCTCGAGAGACAGGAGACCATCCACATATTTGCTATATGTGTACAGAGATTTGGTGAGTCATCTGTCTTACCTTGGAGCCCAACACAAATTTAAACTATGAAATAGCTCACTGGTCTACCTCTGACTGCTCCCACTGCCACTCCACCTGTCCTGTGTGCAGTGGTGCCTGTCATACCCACTATGCCAGTCTTGACAGGGCCTCCCAGTTCACTGACCCAGAGTGACCTGCAGCCCCTCTGCAACTACATTGAGCAACACTTCCCATCTGCAACACAAATTATTGCTGCAATACAGAGCCACCAGGAGCAGCTCCAGGGCAATGGAGGCAGGGCCCACGGTGTCAGGAATCATTGATTTCCGCTGAATCTGTGGTTGTTCCAATTCCAAGCACTCAAGTCTATCCTGAGACTTGAGATACACACGCACCACTACACATCATACAATCAAGAGTGCATGGGAGAATTGTTCAACTTGTGTCACTTACAAGGATATTTCTGATTGGGCTGGTGTTGAGTGGAACAATGTGGTGAATATCTGCCCAATTTATGTTCACTTGGAAGCCGTGTATTGAGTCAACTACCCCTCTACTCATCCAGACATGTTCTCAGCCCTCCCTGATGCTCATAAGTGTAGCGTTAACCAAGCAGGGGCTATCATTGATGGCAACTTCTTCAGTGGATTGGAGGACGACCTTGATGTTGATGCCCAGCAACAATCACATGCACTGTGGGAAGAACCTTCCACATTGGGCTCCATGCTAAGTGTTACATCCCCTCCAGTCATAAGATTCCTTTGTACCTCAGGGGTCATAATTCCTTCATACCTCAGTGGTCATAAAAGGGCACACACACTGGTGGAACTGGCACCACCAGCTCATCAAATGACCATTCTGGTGCTCTTGATTTCTCATCTGCCATCCTGGGAAGCCAAGTACATGAAAATAGTCCTACAGTAATGTGGTCAGCAGGTCACACAACCATTGTTCCAGAGTACTTGATTCACTTTCTGGTGATTTGGGTGCCCTCAACCTCAAGCTCCCAGTTTGTAGCTGCACTGGAGGGCATGGAGCGCACCTCCCCTGTTCAGCTCAGAAATTTACTGGCTAATGGCATGGTGGTTCATGTCCCAGATGCCCAGGATGTGTCCAACTTCTCCTTGACCCTGAAGGCACTGTACCCACAGTATGGGATCATCCCAGCCACTTGAGTGGATCTTCATGGTTTGTTGATAATTTGTCTATATTGCCCTGATCAATGATTTCATGATTAGATGTGGGTCAATGAACCAATGGCTGGAGCAATCCTCACATCACAGGAACCATCTGTGACTTCTTTGATGGGCTGAATCATGATCCATCCTCAATACAATATGTGCTGTCCTGCAAGCTCCAACATAGTGGATGGTTTCCATATAAGTGAGTCTTTTGTGATTCCTGAGCTCCAGTGCTGAGACTCTGTATCTGGCATTGGACAGCCTCACAACTGCACAGAATGTCACCCAAGTATCAAATGTGGGTGGACCTAGTGTGGCAGTATCTGATTTCTGAGAGATATGCAACTGGGGTCTGTTGCCCCACCCAGCCTTGTCAATATATATCCACACAGGGATGCAGATGGCATGGGGACTTGGGTAGCTTTGTTGGCCTCAAGCTGTGGTTTTTTTCCATCTCAAGGAGCAGATTCATAGCCACAAAGAAGCTACTGCCAAGCTTGCTGGCCTCATCAACTTAGAGAACTGGTCTGACCACAAAGGGCTGAGACTGCAGTCACCACCCAGTCATTTTGATTTGCCACTGCCTTGGGAAGGGATTGCAGACATAAGAGGTGGTTGCTCTGTGCCCTGGTGATTTACTGTGAGTATCATTGCATAGCTTTGGTATGTGGAACCTCACCTCAGGCATAGCCTCATGCTAAACAATTTCCTAAGGATCATGCCACCTGGTACAATTCATGCTGTGGTAAACCCCACCACCTCTTTCACCACTTGCTGGGGAGAGGGCCATAGCTGGCAGTACGATCCATTTTGTTGGATACATGTCAGTTTGTGAAAAAAATCATTTTGACCACATTAGTAGTTAAGCTTGGCAAGACTGCTAGTATATTGTCTGCATAGAGTACTGACATATCTTCCGCATTTTGCACCATCCAGTTGCCATCTCGTGGTATAAACATTCAGGGTAGCTTTATGAGGTTGTTTTACGATCCCTGAGGTACGAAGGTATCGTTCTTATGATGGACCACCATGAAACGCCTTAGTGATTCCTCCAGAATGGCAGTTTGTTCCCACAGTGCACGTGATTTGCAGCCACTCCGATAAGCAGAGATAAGTAATTGTTAGTAGGGATTGCTTATCTGAGTCTGAAATTTCAGACTCCCAGACAACGTGACTTGGACCAACAGATACAAACAAATGCAGTAGCTAAGCGCTCAGTTATGGATATGAGGCCCATGAAACGCCTTAGCAGTTCCCCCAATAAGGAAACTGGTAAACATATCATGTGACTGGCAGCTGGGTGGGCCATTGCTCCAAGCGCTCACACACTGTAGGGCCTATATAGCCTCAGCCAGTAACAAATCATAGTATACATAGTATGCTCATCTGATAGCCCTTCATTCAGAGAGTATACAGAAATTCTATTGAGTGTATACAGTGGCTGGCTAACCCAGGAAATGCAAAGCAAAAAAATGCACATGTGCCTCTGCAGATTCAATCTGCTTGTTTATGACTCAAATTACGATCCCTGAGGTACGAAGGTATCGTTCTTATGATGGACCACCATGAAACGCCTTAGCGATTCCTCCAGAATGGCAGTTTGTTCCCACAGTGCACGTGACAGTCAGCCACCCAGATAAGTAGAGATAAGTAACTGTTAGTATGAGTTACTTATCTGACTCTGAAATTTCAGACTCCCAGACGACGCGACTTGCACCAACAGATACAAACAAATGCAGTGGTTAAGCGCTCTGTTATGGATATGAGGGCCATGAAACGCCTTAGCAGTTCCCCAATAAGGAAACTGTTAAATCTGTCATGTGACTGTCTGCCTGGCAGCTCACTGCAAACGCTCACATATTGTAGACCACTAGTAGACCCAGCTAGTAACATCTAATTAGTACACATAGTATGCTCATCTGATAACCCTTCATTCAGAGAGTATATGGGGATTTTACGGAGTGCATACAGTGGCTGGCTAGGCCAGGAAATGCAAAACAAAAAAATGCACATGTGCCTGTGCAGATTCAAAGTACTTGGTTATGGCCAAAATATGGTATATCTGTCAACTGTAATACATATATGTGTGGTTGAGATGCTAATAAGGATTATAACAGGCAGTCTGAGCACCTTTTGCCATAATATGGCCATTGTATACAATGTAATGGCAATCATTTGCAGCATCAAGCAAAGGTAGACTTGTCTTTGATGCGTCTATATATTTCATGGCTTTCCTGCATTTGTTCTGAGCCCCATATCAACTGATTTGTGCATGATTCCTATTTGGGAATGTCACATCCTCCATATGGTAATCATGCAGTGACTGGCTTTGTTTTTCATCTTGAGTGGCTGCTTACACTTGACTGAAGCTCCATGCTCCAGATGTAACACTGTTGCTAATATCCACACTTGATATTGAATGGACCAGAAGGATTTGACTATGCTTTCTTGAGTTGCACAGGTTGCTAAATGAATCATGAACTGTAAATTCTTCATTGGACATAGTGTATGGTATCTGTGTGGATTACATATAAAGGTGTAGATGCACAAAATGCTTTTGTCAATGGATCATCAGCAGCAGAATTCATTGATGACAATGGATACTATGGTTTTGACACATACGTCAAGTCATAGAATTGAGTCATTCACCGTGATATCTTCCATATTGTACATGTAGATTCACCATGTACAATGAAGCTCTACTACAATATGCCATACTAGTTGCAAGGTATGAAGTTATAGAAATGAGCCATGTTGGTGAACAAATAACCCATACATCACTTTCTGTATAACTCACAGGGTAATTGACTTCAGTGATACTCTGGGCAACCCTACATTAGTTCATGGTCATAAAACACTTATGAGCCTGCACAACATGTAGAATACATCAAATCTGTAGTGTCTTGCCATGGAAAGCACTCATTGTATGGCTTAGATAGACAGACAATTATATGGGTATACAGTATTGAGTATTCTATGACTGATTTCATCACAGTATTTTCTATTACATTGGTTGTATAAAGTGACATAAGTGGGGCACTCACAGACACATGGATATGTGTGTCCTTTGCATTCAGTACAATGTAGTCAAGTTATCAGATTGTCAACCCATTCCCACCTACAAAGTGTTTGTGAGGGTTCATGAACAACTTAGAAGCATGCACAACACATTGTAATATGGAGCAAGTGTCCAATACCTGATTCAATCTGTTACATCCCATCCTGTTGTTATTATGTTACCATGTTAGTGACACTGTATTGTCATGTGAGTGACATGTGAGTGACATGTGAGTGACATGTGAGTGACATGGTGTTATCATGACTGTCACACTGTGTTATGACTTATGTCACACTGTTTGTATTGGAATTGACTCAGACTCAATCCCATATGCATGCCAGTGGATGCCATTGAGCTCATCCTTGTGCCCTCTTGGGATCAAGTTATGATTATTTACAATGTCTTGCATACTACAGTACTTCTTTTTCATATACTGATTGAGA
>NW_025955743.1:0-11506 GCF_022376445.1 Fomitopsis serialis
ACAAGTGGCAGTGGTAGGTAGTTTCCAGGTCTCGTACACCTGATCTGGAGACCGAGAGAGTGTCCATACCGTGCGGGAGGTTCTAGGCATGCGGACACGGGGTGCCCTGCGCACGGTCCCACGTCCGCTTACACTCGCTGAGAGGCCATCACGGAGCTCGCCCCGTCCGCAGTGTTGAGGCCGGTACGCGCCAGGAATGGCCGTCCGTGGACTGCCCGTCCGGTCCACCACGTCGTGGACCGACGCTGAGTGCGGAGACACGTGTCCATGCTGGGGCGGCAGAGCTCGTTCATCCGCCGTGGTCCCTATGTCGCAGAGCCTGGTCTTGTGCGGCACACCCAGCTGCCCCGTACACGTCGCGGGTTCGCATTTACTTCCACACACCTGTGACCGCTGACGATTCGCATCTCATCTCTTCTAGCACTCCGTGTGCGCAGAGAAGGATGGAAGGATCGTGCGCATTCGTCTGAGAGAGTGGGAAGTGGACGGCGTGCAGACGGGGACCGCCCTGCACATCGGCCGGAGAAGCTGCAACTGAACGCGAACGAAGTGAGGGCTGGATTGGATCCAAATTGGATCCGCGCACCAGTGACGCGCCCTCGGCCATGTGGCCCGATGACGCCGGCCACGACGCGCTCGGTCGAACGCCACGTCGTCATCTTATCGACGCACCTACTTGAATAGAATAGGGCCGTGGCATGCACACGAGAAGGCCTTGGCACACCCAGACATAAAACGCAGAGATGGAGGGTGTATTATGGATCCATCCCGTGTCATGGCGTACACTACTTCTCGTACATTATCGTCGCACATCCACCGTCTAGCACAAGGTGAACTCGTCGTATACTACGCTACATCAAAGCCCAAGTCAAAAGTCCACAAGTGAAAAGCCCACGCCCTACGACGGCGGCGCGAGACACCGGTCCGCCGACAGGTTGAAGTCGTTCCCCCACCACTGCGGGAAGACCACCGTCTTGCCCGCCGCGCCGAAGATGGCGAAGTTGAGGATGAAGACGATGACCTGCGTGCCGCCGTCGAGCGCGGCCGCGACGATGTAGTTGTACTTCGTGAACCAGCGCGGGTAGCGCGTGCGCACCCACCACTGCGAGAGGATCCCGAGCGCCATCGACGTGTTCACCGACGTGTTCACGCCGACGGACAGGTAGCATGAGTACTGCATGATGATCGACGTGTTCAGGTTCTCGAAGCCGGCCTTGGGCCAAATGCGGTACTGCACGCGCCACGTCAGTTTCGTATCATAGCAATCGAAGACGGAGGAACACGCACGCAGAGGTAGAACGGCAGCGGGAGGAAGAGCCCGATCGCGAGCGAGATGGGGACCATCTTGTACGTCGAGTGCGCGCCGAACATCTGCGGGGCGAGAGCGCCCCACGCGATCGCGTTCGAGTTGTAGCTCTGCGCGTTCTGGCCGGACCACAGACGCGTGCCCGCGATCGACAGGAGCGCGTCGCGCTGCGCATTGATGATCGACAGCATCATGACGTAGTTGAGGATCGCGCCGACGACCGTGCCCGCCATCTGCATGCAGAACGTCACGCGCGGCGCGAGCTTGCAATACTGCCCGAGCTTCAGGTCCTGCAGGAACGCGATGCCCTGCTGCAGAGGGTGCGCGCCGTACATTGCGCCGTACATGTTCGCGACGGGGCGCCCGGGGACCATGTACGCTGGAAGATTCGCCGGTCAGCAATCCTGCAGAATCCGACAGGGCATAAAAGACAGCTCACCGGTGATCATCTGGAAGAAGCCGTTACCCGATGTGTTGAACTCCGAGAAGCCGATGGTGGCTGCAAGGGTGGAGTACAGCGCACAAAAGATGAAGCCGATGAAGAGGAGGATCGTAAGGGCCCACCACGGCAGACCGGAGTCGCCAGTGTAGTTGGTCGCCTGCGCGATGCCGTACGCGGCGAGGAGGATGGCGAGGTACCACCAGCGCGGGATCTGCTTGTACGCCTTCATCTTCTCCCAATGCGCGTCGTGAACGGGGTACTCCTCCTTGTTCCACGGGTTCAGCGACATGACGAACGGCTTGAGGTCGTTCCAGTGGTACAGCGCAATGTGCGTCACGACCGCGCCGAGCGAGAGGTTCGACGTGATCAGGTAGAGCGCGTTCGTCGAGGAGAAGTACGCGGGCCCGAGCTCCTCGTACTTGGTCGCGTTGAACTTGCCGTTGCTCAGCAGCGCGGTCTGGTCGTACACGGACCCGTTCGCCGCGAAGATGTCCTGGCTCATGAACGGGAAGTCCTTGGCGTTCCAGAGGTTGCCATAGTACACGGCAGACATGAGGGCATACGTCAGGAAGATACCGATGTCCTGGTTGAGCTGCAGCCAGAGCGGCGAATAGAGGCAGTTGGATCCGACCAGGTTCCAGTCGAAGCATACTGCGAGTAGACCCATGCCCTCGTTGTTGGACGCGCCACCGAAGACGTTCCGCACGACGGACGAGTGGTTATCCGCCAAGCAGAAGATTGAGACACCACTGAGGACAGGGAAGATCCCTGTCATATCGGCAAGAAACCATCAGTATCAAGGATCACGGACTAAACATTGGCTTGGACCCACATTCAGGAAAGATTTCCCAGCAGAACATGATAGCGAAGACAGTCCAGAACAGGCGGACACGCTTAGAGGTCATCTGTCTGTCGTAATGGAGGGCCTGGAACAGGTTGGCGATGTAGACTGGGCAAGGCGAACGTCAGTGACTGTGCCAGTGCGCAACATGCGGTCAACTCGAACGCACTGTTATTGGGCCAGAAGCACTTGGTCGGACGGACAAGTGCCTCAGAGAGCAGACCGGCATAACCATATCCAATCAGCTGCGAGCCGATCAACGTGAATATCGCAATTCCGGGATTCTGCGCGGCAGTGAGCGTCTGGTAACTGCGGAGTGCTTGACGTGGGACCCACCATGTCATTGTTGTAGTACACTATTGCAAACGGCATCAGTGAAATTCACTCAGCGATAACTGTCTGCAATCTGACTTACAGTTCTGCACGGAGATGACCTGAATCGCGACGGCGGAAGTGGCAGCCGTGGAAGACATAATAATGATGGCCGTGTGCTCCTTGACTACAGAAGAGCACATGAGCCACTGGTTTCCGCCCCACGACGATATCACTATACGCACTGTTGAAAGGACCAGGGTTCACCCAGCGCCACCAGCCACGAGATGGCAGAGCCATGTGCATTCCATTACCGAACCAGTATGACAGGATGAGCAGGAGTAGCACCGATACGTTGAGCGTCTGGGGCTTGAAGTAATAAATCTGCGCCAACACACTATAGTGGCATCAAAGTCAGGCGTGCGTCTTTGTCAGACCGGCGGTGATGCTTACGCTCCGAATGCAGAGAAGCCAAGACCAAGGAAGATTGTGCGGAAGGTTACCGCCTGTAGCTCGGGGTCGTCCCTCGCCGATAAGACCTAGGGTAGAGGACGTGAGTGAACGCGTACGAGAGACGGTATGGCTGTGCGCTACCTTGACGGCGACTTCGTAGGCCTCCTCAACTCGGTACTCAGCCTCGGTGGCCTCGTCGTTGGCGATGCGGTCCTCCATCGCCTCGACCTCCTTGGTAAGCTCAACGTCGTCGACGGCGACATCGTCCTCGAGCTTCTT
Source organism: Fomitopsis serialis (assembly GCF_022376445.1). Taxonomy (NCBI): domain Eukaryota; kingdom Fungi; phylum Basidiomycota; class Agaricomycetes; order Polyporales; family Fomitopsidaceae; genus Fomitopsis; species Fomitopsis serialis. The sequence goes on from NW_025955743.1 coordinate 3,634, forward strand.
CTCGAGAGAAGAGTCGGAGAGATGCTTGTCGCCGTCGTACATGGCAAGGTGAGACGCCATGGCTGGGATGCTGGTGGCGGACTAAACCTGGGACGCGAACGTCGACGTGCAAGGGATTCGTCGAGAAGCCGGACTGGGTGACGCTGGGTATTTATCCAGAGTGTGGCTACGCGGGTCATGGCAATATCATAGAGATGCGCGGACGAGAAGTGGAACCTGTGGCGGCGCGTTGGCGCATGCGCCCGTCGTTCGCATCTGGCAGGCTGCTGTCAACTGTGCACCAACGAAGCATGCGCGCGAGGCTTACCTGCAGTCGCAGATGGCTGTATCTACCGCACGGCGAGCGTGCACACGACCCCTTGCGGCGGTAGTCGGAGTACCCGTGACTGTAAGCGCCGAGGCCGTGCCTGGGGATCGTCGCTCGAGGAAGGATCGATCGAGATTGGTTGGCGGGGCCACGTCGCATGCGAGTCTATCCTGCTCTCTTGCGCCGTGCGCCGTGCTCTCTCTTGCACCGCGCGTGCTCTCTCTTGCGCTCATCCACACGCGCTCCGTGGCGTCGTGCGCTCTGGGCGTCCCCGCGTGCCGCGGCGTCTGCTCCGAGCGCGCGACAGCCTCTGCGGGCATGTCCAGCGACCGGGCAGAAAGCCTGAGTATGCGTCCAATTTACTCGCTCAAGGGCGACACCCAGCTGTCCCCTTCCTGTGTGCTGCCCAGCGTAGGCGCCCGTCCCTTCCCCCTCTCCGCGCACAAGGGCATCCTATGTACATGCTCTCTCCAAGTGACTCGTATGGCCCCCCCGCGCAGTCCCGTCCGAGCCGCCAAGTGAGCTCCGCACGAGAGGCACTGAACACGACGAGCAGCGCTCAGATCCAGTCCGCCCCCACCGTACGTCCCCTCCAGCATCCGTCTCCCTACTACACGCTTGCCCTCGCACCCAGAACCCCGCGTGCTCCGCATTCCGGACGTCTACGCAGCCACACGGTAAGTGGAACACTAAGTGATCCCGAATGAGCACTCACCATAACGCGGCAGACGAGTACGGCTCGCGTGCAGGAACACGCCGCCGCTCGCCGGAACGCGATGTGTCGTGTCTTCGTCGATCTTCATGTCCACCGCCCCGCCCCGCCCAGAACCTCGCTACCACCTCCACATTCAAGTCGCAATGGACGCTAGCACCTGCCAAGTAGAGCTGCACGCGAATCTAGAGCAAACACTTACCGAACCGTCGCCAACGCGACAGACGAGTAGGGCCAGGGTGTGGGAACCTAAACCCGACCACTCCGCTCGCCGGAACCCTATGCGTCGTGTCGTCTTCGGTCATCACCCTGCCAGCGTCTCTCGCCTGGACACCCCGGTCGAACCCGGCACCACTACACACGGTCAGTACAGCTCCGCGGGATGCAGTACACTCACTCACCACTTACTGAGACAGACCCTGCTCGCCGGATCGCGATACGTCGTGTCTTCTTCGCCAGTCAACCTTGCGTTCCGCGAACATCCGCGTTTCGCGGCACCGAGCACAATCCGCTGAACAGATCGGCTGCTGCTCGCTCGCACTCATCGCTGACTTGACGGGATCGTCGTTGATCTGGTGACGCGGTCGTCACTTGCCTGTGACCGTCCCGCAACTCGGCCTCACGACCGGAGCCCGACCCGCGTTCCACCACGCAAGACCGCAAGGCCATGTCCTGGAACATGGAGGTGGAAAACTGCGTGGGCGTGAGTGGATGCACCATCCGTCTGCAATGTCCGCGTACCGATTGTGTCGACAGATCCGCCTCGCGGGGCCTTCCAGTCCGGCGACACGCAAGTCACCCCCGGCGCACATGAGAGTCGGACGGCCACCGGGCACGTCGATTTGCCCAACCAGCACGCGGGGAGCTGCGACCGGGAGTGGTCGCTTACGAGCTGATCCCCGCCGACCACGTACGTCGGCGGCATGTCGGTTCCAGCCCGCTTTTCCAACTCGGACGCGCACAAGACGCCCGACGAGATTGTCGTCGTCCGGCGGCGGTCGACGGCAAGCACGTGAGTGACGTGCGGATCGTCCGAGACCCGGAACTTCACTCACTCACTCCTCTGCCACCCGCGCTGGTGCTTGTTCACCGCGTACAGCTGCAGGCTGCCTGGCGAGCCTGGGACTCAGCCGGGCGCATCCAGGAACCGGCTACCATCGTCGTCCTCCGGGTTCCGGCTCACCGTCGACCACAGCAGCCGCGTCGTCGACCGAACGCGTGGAGGAACTGGAGATCGCCGTCGTCTGACAGGCGGGCAGCAGGACGGAAATGGCTCGGTGAGTGTCGAGCAGATTTGTGGTCACCAGATCCAGCGCGCACTCGCGGTCGTTGACGGGGAGGCTATTCCGCCATTGGACGAGCCCGGCGAGTGCGCTGCCAGGCGTGTCGAGGGGCGGACCGCGACGTGTGACCGAGGACGTCCAGCGTCGACGCAAGACAACCCGGATACCTGAGACAGCTGTACCATGTGCAAGTAAGTACGCTGTGTCACGGCAGGTTCTTGCGGACTATGTGCTCACTTCGAATGGCTTGCAGGCTGTCGTCGTCAGTGACGATCGCAGACGGTGACGCCGTTTCGCTGGCTGTTGCCGTTGGACGGTCCGAGAAGCCTTCCGTCCACGACACTGCCTCGGGAGACGAGGAACTGGAGATCGTCGCCGTTCGGCGACGTTCGATAGACGGTGAGTCGCGAGACAGCTACATTCAGTGGAGAACGGCGGGTGAGTGGCGTGTAGGCTTGTATGAACCGCGTACTCACTTGCGCTGCCCAGGACTGCTCACGCTGAAGACTCGCTGGACAGAGTCCAGCTCGTCGTCGTTCTTGGACGGGCTGTGCTTGTCTCACGGTTGGAGTCCAAAACCATCCCGGCGCGGCGAGGAACTGGAGATCGTCGCCGTCTGGCGGCGGTCACCTGGACAGCAGATGGGTGAGTGCTGACTCGAGGACGCCCTGAGTGACCAGGCACCCACTCAAGCAATGCATGACCTGCTGATGGTCACCGGTGTCGACGTCGAACACCTGTCGGTCGTGACGGCTATCGGTTGGAGCCGGTAAGCCGTACAAGGAGCGAGAGCGGGCTCCGCCCGCGACGCCGGGCTGAGGGTGGCGATGGTCAGGGAAACACGAGGAGTTGCGGGTTCGCTGAGGGCCTGGTGACTGCGGATACGGCGTTGACGTGGCCGCGTCGTTGCGGCCGCGAAGTGCATTGACGGCGAAGGTGGGCTGCGAATCACCATTGTGAGTGGGTCTGCTGTCGCCCATGGTGCTGAGAGGGATGATCGTCGTCGTCGGGTGCACGAAAACTGCTCAGAGGATGGCTACGACGGAGTGGTCGAGTTCCGGGAAATGTAAGTGTCGGCTGGGAACATGTCTCGGCTACTGTAGCTATGTGCGACGTGGACACCACAAGAAGGCAGACCCTGGCCCGACGAGTCGGCGACAACTCGGATCAGCGCGCGCCAGGGCATGTACATGAGGCGATGAGGATGCTCGTACCTAGCCAATTACTGAGACGAGAAATGGGTAGTGTGAGTGTTGAGCTCTGTAGCAATCAACAAGTGTCATGCATGCCCATGAACAATCTGGCTGGCCTTGTGTCAGTAATAAAGGCTGGACTGTCTTGACCTGAAGTATGTGAGTGAATGAATCACGATGTACTAGTGAATCTTGCGCGCTTGCATTCAATTCCGAAGCAAGTCGACAATGTGAGATCAGACGAGAATAAGCTTGGCCTGATCGAACTGATGTGGCCTGTAGTAAACAGGATGGCTCTGTACGAATCACAGGGTTATTACATTCTGTTTCCTGAGTCGAAAAGCTAAGTCTCCGAGAAATGGTCTGTATAGCATTCAGCATCTATACTACACTGCACGGCCCTATTCCAGCTCTTGCAGCAGCCAATGATCCTTCGGACCACTTATGGCCATAGACGAACCATCACGAGCTCATCCATGGACCACATGTGTGTCTCAGGAAGCTGCTATATCATGTAAGAGGTACCAAGGATCACCCTGAAGCTCTAGAGCGTGCAGAAAAATCCCCGTCTTTTGCCCCCAAGAGATCATGCGGAATGTCCTCATTTAGACTTACTAGCGAGTAGCGACATCAAATGCAGTCACACCGGGGAAACCATCATCTCCGAAGCTGATCGCCGCCCTAGCACCCGATGCTGTTTGGTTTGTTGACAGGCTGCGGGATGCCATATAGTACACTTCCCTGCCAGTCTTGCTCTTCACTGTTTCGGGTCGTCGGCGCCTTCTTTCGCTCGCTCATTGGTGTCGTAACTTGAAGTATCCACTTCACTTCTCGCCCGCTCAGGACTGCCATCGACGTGTTCGTGGCCGCATCACATCCAACACTCCTACCGACATGTACCAATTGTCTGGCCAACCCACCTCGCTGTACAGTCCCTGTCGACGTTCCTCTCTGCTCCGTCACGCACCAGTACTGTCGAAGGCACACATGATCTGCCGCGGCCTTCTCTCGACCGCGGCCTTCTATAGTACCCTGCGCGGCTGACCTGCATTGCCCTCAGCCTCGTCTTTCCGCGGTCCGCGGTCACGATAGATCCACATGTTACACCACTTCCAGATACCGAGCTTGCCAACATCACTGGCAGCTCTGCGGCGGCAGCGTCACTGAGGTCGGATCAAGCCGCAGAGTGGGACTCGTTGACGGGCTACGCGGTACGTGCCGCGCGTCCCGTCTCTTGCTCGCTCTGACCCACCTGTCGTCCAGCCGCAGCAGCTCGTTGCATTGTGTGCGGCCAGTTTGCCGATCCGGGTGAGTCCAAGGCGGGAAGGCGATGTGCTCGCAGGTACGCGAGTCGAGTCGATCGTAGATGCGCGCGCCTGTCTGGAGCGATATGAGTAAAGACGGCACAACAGTCGAGGCAGACGGGGCATACCTGGCCAGTCTAAGACACGGTTCGGAGGGTTCTGCCCTCCCCACATTGGGGCAGGCATCCGCCGAGCCATTCGACACAGACCTGTAGCCGGTAAGTAGCACTACGGCAGCCAGCCAGCGACGGGCGGATATGTGGCCTCAAAGGAGCGGGGCGAGGAGAGGGAGAAGCCACGCTTTGGCTCGTCGCTTACAGCGGGAGAACGTGTCGGCTGTCGCAGAGGTGACGGAAACGACGAACGGCGGTAGGAGACGTCGGGGCCGAACAGTTGGTGACGGCATGATGAGAACGTCGTATGTAATGAGAGCATGTAATGGTACTTACATACGGATGAACTCGTTGTCGCCGTGTCGTGCGCGGTCGGTCCGCTGATGGTGAGCCCAACACGTGCCCGCTCTAGGCGTTGTTTCATTGACAGACTCGAACTGAAAGGCATATGAGTCGAGTCAATTGTAGTCGAGAGGACCATTCGTAGAGCGAGAACAGTAGACGAGCGAGGAGGGCGTACTGGGCCGGATCAGCCTGGGAATGGTTCAGAGTGTTTGGACTTGCGCACTGATCAGAGCAGACAGCCGACGAGACATTCCATACAGACCTGTACGAATAGCCCGGTAGCAGTATATCCGAAACCTGTTTCCCGGGACAACATGCAAAGCTAGCAAAATCGAAATGTTCCGTCAGCTCGTATCGGCTCTGATTAGTAGAGTGACAGCCCGATCAGTGGCGTCCAGAGCGGCGCGCGCAGATTCGGAGAGATCGCGCGGTGGCTTGCCGCTTACAGTCGAAGAATGTGTCCGCTGTCGCAGAGCTGACGAGAGCGAGGAACCGACCGGCGGCAGGGCGTGTCCGTGACGTCAGGACTGGACAGTATGTGATGAGAGCGTCGTTTGCAAAAGTGTAATGGTACTTACACGCGGATGAGCTCGTTACTCGGCGGAGGCCCGGTTGGTTCAGCAACCAACGGCTGTGCTCGTGTTATGCATATGACCGGGACTCGGACGAGCCCGTATGTCAGTGCGATTTCTTCGTAATCCACGCCTCGCACGGCCTCAGAGCTAGCATTCAGTACATACCCATTTCGCGTGGTCATTCGACGGCCACCGGTGTCCAGACGACGCACGAGGGAGGCGGTCCGGGGTGCTCTGGAGTAGTGGCGAGCAGACCATCGCCGAATACGACATTCCGTACCCGGATTCGTCCCGGACGACCTCGGACGGAGTTTCGCAGCGTATCATTGCATTCTCGTAGCAATAAACCTGGTAAATACGGGGTGAGGAGGTGGCGTGAAGGCGAGGGGAAGCGGGACTCGAGGTGGCAGGTCAGATGGTGGATCCCGAGCAAAAACGCGCGCCCAGAAGTGTAGACATAGCAGTACCCGGGCATTGCGCGTATCGACGGACTCGTCTCTGCAGCCCAAATCTATCTGTGCAGACAGAATTGGCGGGACGGGCGGAGGGAGCAGGTGGCAGAGGTAGGACGACAAAGACAAGTCGAGACGGAGGGAACGGAGGCTCAGAGTGGCTGGAGATCGTCTGGCCGATCGCCAAACACGAGGCTCTCAACCGCTGCAGACGGGCGCCTAGTTTCGTGCGTCTGTGCGATCGTCTCTCCTGCTGCTCTCGGGCTGGCTATGCTTTCTGCTCTGGTGTGGTACGTGAGTTGAGTCATGATATCCTCGTTTAATGCCTCTGAATGACTTAGACGCAGTAAGTGCTCAAACGTGCGCCGAAATGCAGCAAAAGGGCCTGTGTCGTATTTGCGAGAAGGTCTACTAGTCCTACAAGAGGTACGTCCGCGGGAAATGCGTTGCTTGCGATCAACAGCCGAGCGGCGCTTCCAAGGGCGCCCGTACGTGATGCATCAATCAGAACGCGCGCGTTGCCTCCCGACGATTGGAAAGTCGGTAGGCAGACTCGGAAATTGGTGCGGCTCAGGTACTAGCTTGGAAGCCGGTAAGCGACGCCAGCGCACGACGGGGTGCGGGGACACGAGGCCGCGCTGGGTACGCGCCACGGCAAGGTGCGATACACACGTAGCGCGCTTGAGCACGCACGGACCAGCTCTGCCAAGGCACGAGCTATATAAGCTGGGCTTGTTGGCCTTCTACCGCCATCATCCCCCTCGCCGCTTTCTATCGCTCGAATACCACCTCTGCTCTCTCATTATACCCTGCTTGCTATGCGTCTTGTATGTATAGAACAGAGTCTGTTTCCGTCATTGTGAGTCGAGTCAATTCGCCGCACGTAACAATTGCTAACACGGTTATACTCGCAGTCTACTACGTTGGCCCGAACGTGCGTTTCCTTGCCCAGTTTCAGTGCTCATCTCAGCTGACGCGGTTTGCGAGGAAATGTCATGCCACGTCAACTGTCGTCAGCTCTTTAGAGGTGAGACATGGGCCGATTCCGCATTTTGGTACTACACTAACATTTCTCTTCAGTGCATGTGTACATAACTGAATGTGTGAGTGTCGCTTTGCTGCTCGTCGGTATGCCTTCCTAATACCTGTCGTTAGAGCCAAATGGAATCGTTTTGCTGTCCACAGCAGATACCGTCACGGTGGCAGGCGAGGCGATGCTCAGGGGTCTCGCAAGTAAACCTGCCGGTATCAAATTGCTGCGCGAAGAGACGGACTGTTCGTCTCCGCAGTCTTGTCTTAGTGAGCCGGTTCCGCGTGGTGCGCATGACTTGGCGCGACGTGGATCAGAACTGACAAGTCCTTACGGGAAGGAGTCCAGTTGCTAGCCTGGCCCTACTCGTCTGTCGCGTTTGCGACACACGTGCTGGTGAGTAGCTTTTCGCAGTCATTGTTGGAGTTGTTGCTGACGTCGTACGTATTGCTAACAGACGACGGTCGTGATGCTGCTGTATAGCTGATGTCGGTATGTACGGAGGCACCCGGTCACTGTCATCCCGACATCGCACATTGGGTATATTGTCTTGGTATTC
>NW_025955744.1:0-11454 GCF_022376445.1 Fomitopsis serialis
ACTGCCCATGTCGCGTTTCGCGGTCCCGCTGCCAAATGGTTTGACCGTCTTACCTACTAAATAGCATTCGCCAACTGAAATTACTCAGCCAACGTGCGATGGCCTCCAGCATGTACCAAGTGACTTGAGACGGCCCGCTGCACGGCATTCTACCCGAGGTCCTTATATGCCTGCACGAGCGAGTAAAGCATGTCCAAAAGTGAGTAGACGTCCGAACGGTCGTTACGGCTCACACGGCGATCGTTCTCACAAGTCTCATTCTATCTCGCTCTGAACACTACATGGCGGTCGTTCCTTTTCGTCTCGTATACAGGATTAGCTTCTGTGTGAACGTAGTACCCAGACTCGTGATGACTCAACTACTCATGAGCGCATTGACCACAGTACTAAAGGAGAGTGGTTCCGTTGTGATTCTGCCTTTGGATGCGGGCGCTTCCGCTTCGGGAAATGTCTGGCGGGCCGATATTTGCGAGTGCTTTGCACACGGGCCATCAGGAACTTGCGCAATCTGTCTGATGGCCATCTCAGAGGCTTCAGAAGCCTTCAGATTGCTTCAGATTGCCTCAGATTGCTTCAGATCTTCAGCCCTCATGACCTGCGATTTTCGCAAGATATTCTCATCAGATGAAATCCTCAGAGCCCTCAGACCTCGTCAGACAGTGCGTCAGATGCACAGCCCACCAGAGACCAATGCAATAAATCCAAATCTATTTTGGTCGTGATACTGGTGTACAGACTACATATACATGTATTACATGCTACATGAACCCGAAGGCGTACATGCAAGTGTTCGGGCGTTCGGGCGTACTCTGCAGACGGGGGAATGGGCAGGTCAGGAACCCACTGGCAGTGAGCAACTACGTATTCTGGCATACTCGCGAGTTTGACGACGGGTAAGTGAAAATGATGGTGCAAGTAGGCGTACAGCGATCGAGTTAGTGAGTGAGTACCTGGGTGAGCAGACGACGGATGAGCTCGCGAGCAGATGGGCAGGCTAGCGACGGGTGAGCAACCGGACGGACGAGCGAGTGAGCGGACGGGCGAGTGAACGGAACAGGCGAGTGAGCGGACGGACAGGCGAGTGAGCGGACGGGCAGGCGAGTGAGCTGACGTGCCACTGAGCAGATGTGCGAGCGAGTGGAAGGGCGAGCGAGCGAGTGGATGCGAGTGGACGGGCAGATGAATGGATGTTAGACGAGCAAGCTGACGGACGAATGAGTCGATAAGGCAAGCAAGTGGATGGGCAAACAGGCGCGTGGGCGGACAAGCGGGCGGGCGAGTGGGCGGACAAGCGGGCGAGTGGGCGGACAAGCGGGCGGGCGAGTGGGCGGACAAGCGGGCGGACGGACGAGTGGGCGGACAAGCGGGCGGACGGACGAGTGGGCGGGCGGGCTCGTGAATGGGCTGGCAGGTGGCCAGGTGAGTGATAGCAAGTGAATGCCCAAGAGCCCGAGCATACGAGCGAGCAGGGTGGATGCAGATGGCTACTATTGCCTGGTAAGTACGTACTGGGGTGCCCGGCAGGCTCTTGCTCGTCGCAGTCCTACTTGCTGAGCTGGGTCGTGCTGGGCTTGGACACGTCGTATCGGTGTGCAGGGAGTCGGCCTTCGTCGAACCGGTACGCGTTTGCGCGTGCTCTTGCTGGCGGGTCCGTGCGTGGCATTAGGCTCGTCAGGCACATTGGTTGGTGTCCTTGCGCACGCGCGCGTCGAGATCGTCCTCCCTGCGCGCGCAAATGGGGCCGTCTCCGTCGCATTCGTCTCCGTCCGGTCGTCCTGGTGGGCACTCACTTGCTAGGGTTCAACAACGGGGTACACTCACCTCATTGTCTGGCCCTGTTGGCCGCAATCACCTTTCCTCCCTGCGTGTTGAACCTTCGCGAGCCTCCAGCGATGCTTTTGGCGCGTCACTGGAACTCGTTGCGGTCGCGTACAGCGCGGTCTTCGGCCATGCAGTGGTCCGGTTGACACGTTGTGTCTCTTGCGGACGGGCCCGCCTTCATGTACTGGAGGTCGGTTGGAGGTCGGCGGCGGGCTAGCGAGGGCGAAGCAGACAGGGAGGAGGTGACGGACAGTGAGGACTCTGAGGCTCGAAGGAGGTCCGGCGAGCGCGCGTGACGTGTCGTGGCTGAGGCGCTTAGCACTTCTCGCCTCCACACGCACGTCCTCCCTCCTCCTCGACGCCGACCAAACGTTGACTGGCCTTCATCACTACACGGTGGCGTCAAAACACACGCGAAACGCGACGGAGGCGCGAGGATAACACGGAGCGGAGGGAGGTGCGCCACGGAAGGGATGATATGTGAGTGTGTATGCTCATTTGCCTGCCTACTCGCCAGCCCACCGCCGCCCTCTTGCTACCCCGCCTGTCTGCCTACTCACTCACGCAGTCTTCCACCCACTCGCACGCACGTTTCGTCCGCCTACTCACTTTGTCGTTAGCAAGTTCGCTTGCCTGGGCCCCTCTCATCCTCTCGCTATCTCGCCCTCGTGCTCTTACTGGTTCGTCCGCTCGCCCGTTCTTGCCTGTTCCCCGCGCTCTCTCGCCCACCCACTCGCCCACCAGCCCGCTGTCTCGCTCAGCCGCCGCTCCGCTTGCCCATACTCTATCTTACTCGTCATCCCGCACTCGGACTCGCCCGGTATCCATCTCTCCCGCCGTACCGCTCGCCCACGGCCTCTTTCGCCCAGTCTCTGTCGACCCTCACGTCCGTCTACCATCTTGGTCGTCGACCCTCTCTTCTGTCGACCCTCTCGTCCGTCGACCCCCTTGTCCGTCGACCCTCTCGCCCGAGGGGAGCCGGGGACCCGCCGCCCGGAGTTGATCCCCAGTGAGTTGCGATTGGACGCCCCTTGACCTTGACACCGTGAAGATAGTCATGACAATCTTCGTGAGTAAAGCCTCGGTTTCCCTGTACTGGAACTAACCTTACCACTAGGATGTCGACCGCAGTGGAACCATCGGCTACGACGAGGTACGCACTGCACTTTATCTTCGGAAGACTGTCGCTAATGGATACCTCCATAGTTCGTCGGCCTATGGAAACACGTCAAAGACTGGCGGAAGGTCTACCGCCACTTCAACCGCGACCGCTCCGGCATGATCGCGTGTGCGAGCTGCGCAACGCCCTGACACAGTTCGGCTACAACCTCTCCCCGCGCCTGCTTGACCTCGTCGAGCGCAAGTACGGCGAGTTCTCGTCCGCCGCATCGATGACCGCCCACGCTGACGACCGCTTCGTGGGCGCGTGTGTTGCTGTGGAGTAGTGTATGTACATTGCGGATCCACCCATATAACTGTACCCTAGTGCTTTAGTATGGCAGATCACAGTGTTACCTCGCGGCAAGGTGTGCTGCGATTCGTGAGCTATGTATTCTATTACAATAAATCAGTTGGGAGCTTTGGAATTCTAGGCCACTGTATATAGTACTGAAAGAAGGAAATTGCAGCCAGACTGGGACAAGACAGTCCGAAAATTTTGCTGACATTCTGACGAACCTGAGGTACTCTGAGTGTCTGGAGGTGTCTGATCCTCTGAAGGGTCTCTGTCAGCCAGTCAGATGCTCAGAAATTGCCCAATTTGCTGATGCGGTCTGCGACGGTCTGATGACGGTCGCGGACCGTCTAGTATCTCGACGCCTACATCGGACGGTACTGCTTGCAAAGGCTCGCTGGCGCAGCCCCAGGCGGTTCAGATGGGTGTTCCTAATCTTCGGCGCAAACGACGCTGAGAAGGGTCGTGGACAGTAATGGTGGCCACAAGAGTCTAACCGCCTTGATATGGCGCGCCGCCCGAAGTCGGATCTCTTACGACGATGTGGTACGTACTGCTGTTTGGATTGTGGTTTACGATGCCTGATGTGTTGTTTCAGGATACCCTCTCATGTCCATGCCCGAGAAAATCGCCTCGAAGCTGGGGCCTGAACGTCTCAACCTCGGCGGACAGCGATCCTGCCCGTGCGGCGTGCCCGTCGCCCGCCCGTTCAGTGTGTCCGTCGTCTCAATGCACGTCGGCGCTCGCGCTTTTGAAGGCTCTTCTACTGGCATGCCGCATTGCCGCATGCATCACCAACAAGAACATTTGCAACCCGACGCTCTATCGCGCAGGCTGAAACGTTGAGGCCGAGAACTTCGGGATGCTGAGACTTGGCGGAGCTCGGAGGCCAGATATTTGCGAGTCTTCGGTTGAGCGGAAGGGCACGCCTTCCGCAAGACGACGCGCAAGCTAACGTTGAAGAAGACGGGCTGCGAGGGCCTGACGGTCTGGTCACAGACTGATCTGGAGGGTCGCGTTGGAGCTGTGTGCAAACAGCGACGACTGAAATGGAGGCCTCCGGCACTCGGCGCTCGAAACCGCCTGGAAAGCAGTGCGCCAGCCAGTCCGCGTCTTCACTGACGCTGCGCTGATCGACCGTGACGGTGCCAGCAGCACATGTACAGACAATCTGAAGAGATCCTTGGAGGTGCGCAGTGCTCTGGCTCATGTACATGTTGGATTTAATGTGACATACCCCAGGACGAGCCCTTAAGAAACTAGTCTAGGTTTATCGCGCCGCGATGGAAGAAATTAGAAGAGCTGGAGGGCGCGTGCAGAAAACGCGCTCGATGTCCTGAAAGGCAAGCATCGTTCATGGGCCGTACTGCCAACCCCTGCTCACTACATTAGAATCGGATCCAAAACTTCAATGACAAGGATCTCAGGCAGAACGAGCGCGCTCTCAAGATGACATCGACGAGAACACGAGCCTCATCGCGGAGCACATCATGCTCAGCGTGTTCATGGGTCTCCGGCCCTTCGTTGCTCTGGTGCTGCTCGCCATCATCTCTTAGCATCCGTACGGCAAACGTTGAGCTGACGTGCATGAATGCCGCAGGTGGGAGGGTGAGTATTGGCCGCGGCGTAGAGGGCCTTACCGCGCCCTTCCGCGACATGCGGATCCCGAGCCACGCGCCGACTCTACGATAGCCATCGACGAGAAGAGAGGCGGACCCGATCAGTCTCCTCAGTCACGACTCGTCTGTAGGGCGACCCCGTCTCTTCACGCAGATGCTCGCTCTGCCGACACATTTCCTCATCCTGGGCAAGCAAGCCTTCAGGAGGGACAACGCTAGCCATGGCGAGAAGACTGCCGCCCTTCCGATGCTCGACGGAGCTTCAGCCAAGCCCGACCAGCAGCAGAACAACACCCGGTGTCCTGAGCCAATATTGTTTGGCTCAAGGAACATGGTATATACCTCTATTTCCTTTCTATTGATATGACCTGTTACCAGACTACTCATTCACAGCACAGCCCCCTGCAGTGCATAGCCATGGTCATGTGAGACTAGTCTAGAAGGTCACGTGGGCTTTGAGATTGCAGTGTGACTGGTGGCATAGTCATGAGTACAGCATGAGCACAGCCACGCACAGCCTACGCACAGCCCCCGGACTGGTTAGGGCCTGCTGGGCAATCCACATGTTGTCTCAGAGTACAGCCTCCAGATGTATTTCAAATAGGATACAAGGCAGTGCTAGATACTGACTTGTGATTGGCTGACCCATGTCATATGGCAGTACAGGCTGTACCACATGAGTCGCTTTGAAGTACATAGCTGTGTTCATGACTAAGGATGAGTAAGGACTGACTAAGTAGTGTAATCTGTATGAGTAAAGCTGTTCCCCACATGTATATAAGGCCCCCAGTTTTCCATGGATGAGGAAGTCAAGTTCTCCCAGATTCTCAGTGTAGATCTTGTGAGCTGCTGCTCTGCAAGTTAGTAACATAAGCTAACAAGCGGCATCCTAGTGTGCAATATACTACAGTTCAGCTTAACAGTCTATTGTGTGACTTCAAGCCCCTGTTAGTGCCTCTAGTGATTCTTGATCGGTAAGCTGTTTACCTTAATCAGCAACTCTTGTAGTCACGTCTCAGTCACGCACGTCACTTGTATCCACGTATTCCAGTCCAGTGGGTAGGCTAGTGGTTAGTCTATCCATTCAGCACGTCACGTCACTTCAACGAGATCAGCCAAGTTATAGTGTGTAAAGGCAATTCAATTGCTGTGGTAAGTAAAAACAACTGTACTTGCTAACAAACTTTACAGTACTACCAACACTCAACCAACCCCCTCTACAACGAACAACTGTGATAGCCCGGTATTGCTCATACCCGGTGAACCGCAGCAGAAACACATTCTGACCTGACATCAGTGGAGCCCACCGCGAGGGGGAAAACCTATTGAGTGTTACCATTGCTGTGAACATTAACTAAGTACAGTTCATCGCCACAGCCAGTACTCAACTCATCAACCCTCTCCATTGGGGAACATATAGGCAATTACTGCTTATAGACCACACAATTCCCACGATCACCAGCACTGCAGCGACAATGGCGAACTTAACAGGTGTACCAGCATTGCCCATGCCTGGGAGCAAGAGCGCTCCCAAGAAGTTCAAAGGGAAGTATACTGAAGTGAAACTCTTTATCCAGCACTATGAACGTATCTGTGCCAAGCTTGGCATAGACTCAGCAAAGGAGCAAATTGAGAATCTGCCTCAATATTGCAACCGTCGAGTACAGAACTTCGTTGAGAGTCTACCATCATACCGTGCCGCGGTAGCGAACTGGGATACTTTCAAGGCTGATGTTCTCAAGTACTTTGATGCTGACCGAGATGATCGAAGGTACAAGGTGAAGCACCTTGAAGCGTATGTATTGAAAGCCAGGAAGAAGTCAATGATCAAGAGTCTAGGAACATGGCGAGAGTACACAAGGGACTTCCTAACTATCTCAGGATGGTTAAAGAACAAGGGTCGCATTTCATCTGATGATGAGGCTCTCTATTTCTGGAAAGGAATCCCTCGTGCTTTCCGCCAAGTTCTAGAGCCACGACTGTTGGCATCCCAGCCAACCTATGACTTATCAAAGCCATTCAGTATGAGCGACGTGAACCAGAAGGCCGAAGCATTGCTCCAGCGCAACTGCTTCGACAGTGATAGGCTCCCGTCAGATGACGAAGATGATTCTAACTCAGATTCTGATTCAGATGACAGTGATACTGACAGTTCCAGCAACTCAGATAGTGACACTGAAGAGGAATCCAAGAAGAAGACTACTTCTAAGAAGAAGCGTAAGCTTACTAAGAAGAAGCCTGCACATAAGGATCCTGACACAGATGAAGAGGATTCTACCGACCGCAAGAAGGTACAAGCCGCACAGCGAAAGGCAGCTCGAGAAGATGCAAAGAAGAATGGTGAAGTGGAGGATCTCATCCGTCAGATGAATCGAATGTCAATCAATGACCCAGAATACAAGATATTGTATTTTCGGGCTTGCACAATGAGCCCATTGGTTGCATCGATCCTCACACCGCCTGGACGACCTAGCATGAGTATGGCCAGCCAATCTATTGCTGGCACAGCTGGTAACGATAATAAGCCAAGTATGCCGCAAGGTGTTACTAGGCCACCGATGAAGTGTTACGGATGTGGTGGAAGCGGACATGGTATCGGAACTTGCCCAGAGATTAACACTCTCATTGCCCAAGGTGCTATTGCACGAGATGGGTCCAGGCGGCTCGTCATGAAAGACGGGTCGCGCATTTTCCGAAACATGGATGAACCATTCACCATAGCTATCCGGCGACAATCGACTCCGAGCTCTCACTTCATTATGACCGAGCCGAAGCAGTCATACTGCTCGCATGCTACGATCGAAGAGTATGATTCGGAGGACGAGCCGGTACAGGTACGGAACATTCAGACGGATGAAGGAGAGGATGGTTTCGCATTCAGAGCCGAGCGTACAGCTAAATCTACACGCGACGCACGTGAACGTGTAACTAGGAATCCTATCGTGCCACCAGTCACTGTACAGGAGAAGATTGGTAAGACTAAGCCAGCTAGTAGTGGACCAGACAAACGTGACGTACCTCCACATCTACCATCCGCATCACAGCCCGCGCCCGACGCAACGCGAACTTCCGCCCGACTACGCGGCGAGCAAGCTCCTCCGATCCCAGTGCATCGGGGGGACAGAGTCATGCAGCCGACGCAGCCGACTCAGCACGATCGCGTGGGTAGCGAGCCCCCACTCGCATGGAAGACCGCAAGGCCCATAGACGTAGCGGCCCGGCAGTTCGATGCAAGTGATGATGACGCTATCATGGAAGACGCGCCATCAGCACGATCGCCGGAGAAAGAGAACGAATCCACTGCACGTACCGAAAAGGAGAAGACAACTAAGCATGAACCTGTGAAGCGCATCCCGCGCCAGAATCAGGTACAAGCTCAGGTCGACCCCTGGCAGGTTCTGGCCAAGGTGTTGAACACTCCGGTGACCTTGCCAGTCGGTGAGATATTTGGGGTCTCGAAGGACCTGACTCACAATCTTCAGGAGGTCTTGAAGCCCAAGCCGGCCGCGAAGAACGTTGTAGCGGCAGCGTTTGTCCCCCGATCGAAAGGCGCGTTAATTTATCTGCGACTAGAAGTGGATGAACGCCCCGTGACGGCGATCATCGACACCGGATCTCAGCTAAACATCGCCAGTCGAACGCTCTGGAAGACTCACCTTAATCGCCCAATGGACGTCACCCGATCGTGTCAGATGAATGACGCGAACGGAGGGGCGGGAGCCCTGCGTGGACTGGTCGAGAATGTCGTCTTGAAGTGCGGTCGCGTCCCGACGTACGCGAACCTATACATCGGCGACAAGGTGCCGTTTGACTTGCTGCTCGGACGACCCTGGCAGCGCGGTAACTACGTGAGCATTGACGAACGCGAAGACGGAACATACCTGTTGTTTAAGAACAACCAAATGGAAGTTCAGCACGAGATCCTCGTAATGCCCGATGGCATTAATCCCGGATGGTCGTATGAGCCCGCGGTATGGCTCGGAAAGGATGGGAAGGTGCCAGCCGGCCCGACGGACGCGGAACCGTCCACCGTGCTTGCTTGTGGCAGCCCCGCCGCGCTGACCTCCTATGCCGAGCAGTGGCAAGCCTCGCGTGAGTCAGAAAAAGGAGACGTACTATACGACGACTTACCTGATCAATTGAACGCACCCGCGAGCCCTGACGAAGACACTAAGGTTGGGTGGTTCGATCCCAACCTCCTGACGCGACAACTGTATGGCCTCGTGCGGTCCGCGCGCGAGCAAGCGACCCTCGAGCCTAAGGAGCAAATGACTCACCGGTGCGGAGCGCACAGCTTCGCGGACTGCCCCGCAAAGCTCTCCGAAGCCAAGCGCAGTTCAATAAGTCAGCTCGACAGAAGATGGGACGACTTACATGATGCCAATCCCCAGAACAAACTTCCGCCAATCCCATCGCTCCCGACATTCGCGCAGCGGTCCACTTGACATTAGCAAGTCGGATTCGCAATCTCGATGGCCACAAAGAAGGCCGCCTAGCTCAATCCGGTATGGGCGTGGAGAGATGGACGCCGAGGTTAATGAGCGAGCTAGGAAGAGGAGGCGGCTTGATATTGAGGGACCAGGGACTGATAACGTGTCCCCTATGCCGAGGAACACGCCTGCGAACGTTGACGAAGAGGCGCAAGATGAGCGCGCAAGCCGTATCCAGCAAGCAGAATTCAGAGCAAAGCGAGAAGAGATGAAGGAGGACGAGTTTGAGAGCGAAGACGACCGCGCGAGAGAGAAGTCGCCAGCAGACGCCGGCACCGAGACAGCGGTGCAAGTCGATCGAGGAACGGACGTATCGGAGAAGATCTGGCTGGGCCCAGGAGATCGCAGATTCGATCTGCAGGCGCCCGTGGCTGTGGCGCGACGCGCGCTGGCTCTCTCTCTCCCTGCGACCTCTACCAGTACCCTCGATTCTCGACATGACTCCGCGCTCACGACCTCAAATCGTTACGGGACCATGGGACGACATCGGTTAGGAGTTAGGGGAGGGATAAACGGCTTAGGTGAGCACCTCCCGCTTTGGTATTTAGCTCGCGCGAGCGAGCACCTTCGTCCGACAACCCAAGTCCATCCCCCGTCCTCCACGCCCGTCATGGCTTATCCACGCGGCCCGTCCGGTGTCTCTCTCCCTCCCATCGACCAGATCTTTGAGATCGACCGTCTCCCCGAGTTCGCGCACCAGGACCAGGTCCTCAACGTGGTCCCCTTCAGCCAGGTTGTCCCCGTTCCGCCGGGCCTGCCACGCGGGTACATCCCGCCGCAGGACCTGTTCCACAGCATGGACCGCGACCGGTTCAGCTCGGACGTCGTACGCCCCCATCCCTCCTCCGTCATCTCGACCAAGAACGCGCAGGTGCGCGGAGAGCTCGTCGACACGAACGGAAACGAGGTCACAATCGTAACGCTGGACGACGCGGCCATTACCTACCAGCAGCCAGGCGAGAGCGGAACCAACGCAGCTGGTGTACGAGTCGCCGCCTTCATCTCGAAGAACCCTAACGAGCCCAAGCAGGTCGTCACCCCGGGCATCCGCAAGGCCGACTATCCCTTCCATCGCCAGGCGCAGGAGATGCGCGCCCGTCTGCTCGATCCACGCGCACACCTCGCGCCTACCCTGCACTCTAGCACGAACCCGTCGCACATCTACCCGCCCGGACATCCGATGCACGCAGCCCATGTTTCCCTGTAAGTGACGACCCCTTCGCCAACTTCAAGCTACACTTACACGAGCTTGCGAAGGACCCGCCGCCGCCTCTTCCGCGTGCGCGTTCGCGCCGCGGCGGCGTGCCTCCTGCGCTCGCGCCGCGCAAGCCGTCGGGCTCGCGCACTCCGCGTAACCAGCCGCAGGCCCCGGCCTTCGTCCCACGTCCCAGGCTCCGGCCTTCGTCCCGCGCCCCCATCCCAACTCGTATGCGCAGGCCGTGCAGCCTCCGCGCGCGACCACCTCTACTACGGCTATGGCCCCCGCCCCCGGAGCGCCTCCCATCGACCCCTATCACCTCTACGCCGGACGCACGCCCTTCCGCCTCCCTCTTCCGGACTCGGACCCGGCCCCTCGCCCAGTTCGACTCGGCTCACCGCTGTTCGCGAAGGCCGTCAACGACCTGCGCCCGAACCCATTCATGGACGAGGGTACCGTCTTGAAGACCACGTCCACGGCCCCTTCCTCGCTGCCTCCGCCTACGCCTTCGCCGGTCCCCTCGATTGCCAGCCGCCGTCCTCCTGCGCCCGCTAACTCACCGCAGTTGCAGTACCCCGGCGACGAGTAGTGCCACGCGCTGGGTCCGCCGCACTCTCCTCGCATCCGTCCATGCCGGATCTCGAGACCGTGCCGCCGTCAAGTGACGAGGAAGACATGGTACTCGTATCGGACTCCGAAGACCTCGAAGCAAACAAGCGGACGCGCCGAAGGCGCGTGCTCGCCGCCATTTCAGCACACTCTCAAACGTCGACGAGCTCGACTCCGACGGCGTGGTCATTGACAAAGAGGACCTACCGGGTGGTAAGTCCGACCCTGCCTTTGAAGTCACATCCGCTAATGGTTGGCCTCCGG
>NW_025955745.1:0-11445 GCF_022376445.1 Fomitopsis serialis
TCGCCTCCCCCTCCCGTTACTTCTCAACGCTTCAGCATGCCTAACAAGTATGTTACAATTCTCTCCCACCCCGTCTATGCGTCTAATCATCCCTCAGATCCATCTTCTGCTCAAGATGTGGGCACAACGTTTGGGCAGCCAGCCTTGACGCGCATCGTCGGCAGCGGCACCAAGCCTGTACCGAATGCGTGTACCCAGATGGCGAACGCCTTACGTTGGAGAAGGATAATGAAACTGGCAAGTACCATTGCAGGCGCTGCAATTTTGCCCACACAACAATTCGTTATATACGCGTAAGTCTCCTCTTCTTCCTTGTTGTCGCAATACTTAACAGTCTACAGGAACACATAGCGTCGTGCTTTGCGCTCGCAAATCCCGATGACGAAGACGATGCGACGATTGAAGCACTGCCGCCCGCAGACGGGCTAGGTCCACGGCCGTCCCAGCCAGCATGTCCATCGCAGCGCCCTCCGTCGCAGCACCCTCCGTCGCAGCACCCTCCGTCGCAGCACCCTCCATCGCAACACCACTTCGTTCTCTCCACCGCTCCGCTACTTTCCCAACGTCCCAGTGCGTCCTCGGCTCCCCCTCGCAAGTTCCAATCCCATGCCATTCCGATGATCTGTTTGCTCCACTACCCTCCCCGTCTCCCGTCTCTCGCTCTCCGCCCAAGTCGGATTTGCCTAACTCGTCGCCTCCTTCTTCCACGCCTTCGGGCCCTCGTCCGCATTCTCCTGACCCGCTCATCGCCCATCTATCCGATCTGCCGTCTCCTGACGACGCAGAAGACGACGCAGCCGACGAGGACGATCCGGCACCGGTCGTCTTACCTGGCGTCGACACGGTGGTCACGCCTGACTTCCAACGCTGGGGGATTGTCGTCAACACCACCCACGACGTCGTAATCTGCGTTAGCTGCCACAAAACCATCCTCAGAGGTTCCGTCTTCACGCACCTGAAGTCCCACGGAATCTTTGACATCCATGCGCGAGATGTCACCGAGGCCTTGCATCCGTACCATACGAAAAGTGCCCGCGCCGCCATCGTCCCTGTCATTCCCGCAGGCGCCTCTACCATCCCTGCGGTCTTCGGCCTCAACGTCCTCGAGGACTGTGCTTTCTGTTCCGTTTGCCATCGAGGGTATGGCTCTGTCGAGTCTCTGAGGAAGAACCATTTCGCCGTCTCGAAATGCAACCCTAGTCGTCACTTTCACGAAGGCCCTGGCCAAACGTTTTTCACCAACAACTGTCGCCGAGTCTTCCCAGTCGTTCTTCCCGATCCTGTCCCTGCAACGTCCTCAATCAGTCTCTTCGATTCCTTTCTACGCACCATGGAACCTTCCGATCCCGCTCTGGAAGCGCTTTCCGAGCCTGCTAATAACCGTTCCCTCAGCCGCTTTCTTGCCCGCGAACGATGGGTCGACGTTATCCGTAAATTCTCGGTCGATTACCTTCATCAGCTCATCGACGAGGAGCCGCCCCATCCCTTCCTTGAGCCCATACGCGCTGCTGCCCACGCATATCTCGAGAAGGTCGTAGAAATCCTCGCACACACGTCTCCACAATTTAAACGGCAAATGGCACAGTACGGCGAGTAAGTGGTCTTAGGTTATGTTTCCTTCCCTTACTGACGTCTTTCAGCGGCCCATACGGCGGTGCATTCAGCACTGTTCGACCAGGCACAGCGATGCACTATTCAAGATACTTAGCGCGGCTCGTAGTCTTCGTTTTGCGTGCGCAGGAGCCCACCGACACCGTACACGTCGTACCTTTCTCCGAAGACCAGCGCATTGCCGGTGAACGTTTCCTGGACGCTCTCCGCTCAAAGTCCAATGAAGATCTTCCTCGACTCCTCCACACCCTCCTCTATGGTCTCGTCACGCAAACACCCGCCGATGCGAGCCTTGACTCGTTCATCTTCGCCATCACGAATTTTCAAGTCCTCAGCTGCTTCTCGTCCAAGAACGAGTTCTTACGTACGAACGACATACGGAGGCTGAACGCTCAGCTCATCTACATCATGCGCTCTGTGCTTTTCACGGAACTGGTGTCGCGTATGCAGGCCGATAACCTGCAGTTCTACCCGTACGTGTCCTTTCGTCCCATCTGGTCCGTCGACTCATGTCCGTTGCAGAGTCTACCACCAGCTCCGACCGTTCCTCATTGCGGAGGCGCAGACGCCGTTTGCGTATTCTGCCGCGGTGTCTGGCATCCTCCGTAGCATCGAGAGTCAAGATGACATGATGCCACAGTTTCAATGGAAGGATTTGGAGCGCAAGGTTATCTTGTTCCAAGACATCGAGTTCTCACACGCGTCGGTAGCCACCGTTGTTAGAGGTGCGATGGCCGAGTACGACACTCTGCTCTCGTCGAAGCTGCTGTGCGGCAATTCCAAGGACGACCCTGCGTTCAGGCTCCCCGGGGATATTTCCAAAATCCTCGACCAACCGCAAAACCACACGCCCGGTTTCTGCTTCTTCGATGACACTCGCAATGACCTCTCTCACCTCCAGCACGCCCTCCTTCGTCGTCTGGTCGAGCCGCACGGCGTATCCGGTCCCTTCCACTACGTCCATAACGATCGCTTAGTATGGGTAGCTGATACGTGCTTACAGTTCCTCCGCGATGCTCACGAGGCCGAGCAACGACTGTGCACCATGATTCACCTCTCTTACGGTCAACCCGCGCGAGGCGAGGAGCTCGCCTGCATGACTTATCGCAACATCCCTGCAGGCTCTGCTCGCGCTCTGTACGTCTTGCATGGTCTGCTCGTGCTTGTCGGGGGATACTGGAAGTGCGCAGAGCAGGTACGTCGCCACTCCCCGCTGCTATGCTGTCGTATTCACCATGTTTGATAGACCGGTCGCGACAAGGTTATCGCTCGTGCGCCCGCTCCCGATGTCGCTCAACGATTGCTCTTCCACCTCGCCGTCATACGTCCCGCCCAGCTCACTCTCGCCCAGATCTTCCTTCCGAAGGCCGATGCCGACAGATTCAAGTACTATCTTTTCCCCGGCCTGCACAAGACAACCACTGGCGAGGATGTCTCGGCGTATATCCGCTCGGACATGGAGATGCACCTCGGCGCTCCTATTGGCGTCCGCGACTACCGGCAGCTAGTGTCTGCCCTTACGAGGTGGAACCGCGACCCACACTTGCAAGCCCAGTCCGTACACGCCTACGAGCACCAGCGCGGACACGAAACAGCGACGTTCGACGCTAATTACGGTCTCAGCTCCGACATGCTCGGTGTTCCCAACCAAAAAGGCATCGTCATCGACCTGGCTGCCAGTACACATTGGCACCATGACACCGGGCTCGGTCCGAAATTTGTCCAGCAAGAATATCAGCTCGTCCCCGCTTCCGATGCAGCTGTCGTCCCGTCCTCGGCCTCTGCGACGCTCTCGGCAGCCGGTATCGCGGAGGTCCTTCAGGCCTACCTCGCGGAGCATCTCCCTCCCGCCATCGCCGCTACCCTGCTTCCAGGACTTGAACGGACTCTCGAGCGGTTCACGGCCGTCATCACCGCGGATCGTCCACGCTCGGTCGTGACAATCAGTCCTGCGTCTGCCGTTCAGTATCAAGTGCACGGTGATCGCCTCAGAGCGCTGCGACAGTTTTTGCTCAAACCGACGGCCTCGTTCACGACGCCCTTGCAGGGCCAGGCTCTTGGGGTCTACCTCGGCCGCAAAGTCAATATGCTGGCTTGCCTCCCTACAGGGCACGGCAAGTCTCTCCTATTCTTTCTCCCTGCGAAGATGTACGAAGCAGATCGTACGACCGTCGTCATTGTACCTTTGCATTCTCTTCATGCTGACTTTGCTCGTCGCGCACGCGGGCATGGCATTCGCTACCACCACTGGCAACCTGGACATGCTCTCGAGCTTTCCTTCGTACCTCTCGTCCTCGTATCACCAGAACACGCACGCAGTTCAGCTTTCCATGAGTTGCTCTCTCAGCTAAACTCTGTTCATCGCCTCCTTCGCGTCGTTCTGGATGAGGCACACCTCCTTCTAACTCATGCTTCCTTCAGGGAGTGCTTCAGTCAGCTCAGCCATGTCCGCCAGCACAAGATTCCCATCATATTCCTTACCGCTACACTTGCTCCCCACTGGGAATCCGCCCTCTTTGACAAACTTCGCGTTCACGACGTTGTCGTCTTCCGATTGCCGTCTGTAAGACCCGAGATCGCCATCCATCTGCTCACCTTCCCAACGCGAAACCAACTAGAAGAGACCCTCGAGAACAATTTCCTCTCCATCGTTCGGGAGCGTCGTGGTCTCATCTTCTGCAAGCGCGTTTCAGAGGTCAAACGGATCGCCAGCCTGTTGGACGTTCCAGCCTTCTACTCTTCCCTCGAGGACGACCGGAAAGCTGAGCTTCTGAAGGACTTCACCTCCGGCACTCACCGAGCACTCGTCTCCACCAGTA
Source organism: Fomitopsis serialis (assembly GCF_022376445.1). Lineage (NCBI taxonomy): Eukaryota > Fungi > Basidiomycota > Agaricomycetes > Polyporales > Fomitopsidaceae > Fomitopsis > Fomitopsis serialis. The sequence continues at coordinate 4,431 of NW_025955745.1, forward strand.
CTCTCGGTGAAGGCATCGACATTCAGGGTCTTGGGTTCGTATGGCACTACGGCCTTCCCTTCGAACCAGCCAGCTATTCTCAGCAGGCTGGTCGCATGTGCCGAGACAACTCGTTTGGCACGAGCATGGTGTACCTGCTTGAGAACGAGCAACTCACCGTTCCTGAACCCGACATCCTTGGCGTCGCCGTCATGAACAGTTGGGCACGCGAAGACATATGCCGACGCATACGCATCTCGGAATTCTTGGACGGTGCTCCTACACAGTGCACCGTCCTGTCCAACCCGAATCTCTGTGACGTTTGCGAGAGGCAGGTCAACGCTGGTCCCATTCAGCCTCTCGTTGTGTACCCCGCGCCCATCCTTGCCGACCTTGACACGATGGAGTTTCCGAGATCTCTTGACTCTGAGACACTGCCTTACGACCGTGCAGAAGGACCTCTATCTCGGTACGCTCCGTTCCTCCTCCCCACTACGCTCATTTACTAATGTCACCTCACAGCCTGTCTCCCTCACCTCCTAGCCCGTCTCCCTTCTCTCACTCCGACAACGCTCAGGTTCCATTGCCCCGGTTCGAATCGCCACATGTTCCTTCCTCGTAAGTGAGCCTTTCGATTTTGTCAGTCCCTCGCTGACCTTGAATGCAGTAGTCAACGAGCCTTCACGATGCGCCACAACCTTCCTACGTCGCACGACCGCACGCCGCAATCACAGCTGCACAGTCGAGGTACGTATTACAGTTCCCAGGCGCATGCGATCCTCGCTCATTCCCCGCCGCAGTTCCAGCCATATGCGGGTGCCAGACGTCTCAACGTAGGTATTTTAACGCCTCCTCGTGTGTTCATGCCACTGAACTCGACCTCAGGCCGCCGGACATGGAGCTTTACTTCAAGGCATTCTTTGTGCCGAAGGGTGTCGCTGTCTCGGCGACCTCTACACAACTCTCGGTCGTCGTTCTCGTGAGGAGCAGGCGTTCGATTACTCACGTCCATCTCCGGATGCACGAGCCCTCCCCACGCCCGTGAGTAAGAGGCGTCGAGTGTCATTCGAACCTCCTAGCCCCGCGTCGCCTCTGCCTGACCGTCGCCGCGGGGCTGCATCCCTCACGGACGTTTTTAGTCCAATCGTTCCTCCGCGGCTGCCAGCCAGCCAGGTTCATCTTCACGAGCCGTCGCTGGCAGCTCTCGCATGCCTCTCAACTCCCATCGCCGCTCGCTGCCAGGTGCTGAGGGACCCGATGTTGACGGTTCCCCTACCGCCGTCGGGCCGCGTGTAGCTCTCGATGCCGCACGGGCCGATGTGTTGAAAAAACAGCAGTCCATCATTGCTAAACACATCGACGACGCCCTCAACCTTGTCCGCGGGCGCTGTTCAAAGTGCTACGTCCTCGGTCGCTCCTACATGCACCGGTCGTGCACTGCGCAGTTCACGAGCGCCCGGGATGACGGCTGGCAAACGTTCAAGCGCGAGATGATGCTTCCGAATGGGTACTGCTTCAAATGCCTCCGACCTCAGGTACGTCTGAAATACCCCACACCGGCTTGGACCTCATGCGTTCATCGTCACAGAGCAACAAGGAATTCTTCGGTTGGCATGTCTTCGAAGCCCCTTCGGAATGCGTCTTCGGCGACATCATCAAGCCCGCCGTCTACGTTGTATGGGCAGACCCTGGCCTTCGCAGCGCCCTTTTCGCGGAGCGAATCCTGAACAACCGTCCGCGGACGTCGAGGAATACATCGCAGCCTGCCTGGAGATGCACCCAACTTTTGACATGATGACATATCTCATCATCTTCGATTGGGCTTGCAAGCGTGTCGCAACCTAAGTAAGTCGTTCAACTCTTGCTTCTACCCACCCCGCTCAACGCTGCGCAGGATCCTCATCGCCGTCGACATTCCCTGGCGCTTCCGTGTGTACTTCTTCACATTTCCGTCTAGTTTGTCACATTTCCTTTTCGGTCGTTTCCCGAGTCTGCCACGAGCGTCGCGCAAGCGCTGTGGCTTGTTCTTTCACCATAACCGTCTTTTCGTTGTCCTGCGTCCCCCTTCCCTCGCGCAACATGGAGCTCCTTCACAATACTTTACGTACACAAACCGGCCGTCTTGACCGTAAGCAGCTTTCGTTGCGGTAGTTACTTACCAGCTAAGTTGTCGTAGAGCAATGGTACTTCACGGACGCGAAGTTTGCCGCCCGACTGGACGCTGAGCATTGGATCTCAACGCCTAACATGACGTGGATACCTACCGTTTCCCTCGATACGATCGAAGTACGTGCACGTCAGGATGGTTGGTACGGCCCGGCGGACCCTACACGCTGGCCACAGCTCTTCCACCCCAAGTACACGCACCTGTGCGTGCTCCCGAACCCACGCATGGGGTCTCCGAGCTTCCGATCTCAGTGCTCGACAACGTCGGTCCAGAGAGTTGGCGACCCAGCAACACCGTCGACGAGCACGGCAACCCCCTCGTCCTCCTCCATCCCGACCGACGTGTTGTCCTCGCAGCCGACCTCGAGTTTCTGCACATCCAGGTGTCCCAATTCATCGCAGAGGATGCGGCGAAATCCGACCGCCGCGGTCCAGAGAACATCCATGCCGCCCTCAAGAACTTCGCGCTCTCCGCTTCCGAGGCGGTTGAACGATGCGCAGCATTCCCGTCACTTACAACGCTTCCGGTGGGAGATGCGTGAGTATCAACGCTACTACGCCGAGGCCTCGGCGTACATGGATTTCGTCAACACGTTCAACGCTCGTATGGTCGACACGAAGGTCCACCAGACCGATTCAAGTCTCATGGGAGCCATCTCCGCTGACCCTGCAGTTGTGTCTCGGCTCTACCGCGCTGGGATTCCCGTCTGGTATATCCGTCGCTATTCGCAGCTCGTCCCCGAGCTCAAGATTCAGGAAGTCGTCGAGCCGTCTCTACCGCAGGAGCGCGGTGTCATGATCTTAGAATACGATCCTCCATACCCAACGCAATACGTGGTCCGCCCGGCCTGGCGCACCTCTCAGCCGTCCACACCTTCGGCATGAGGGTCTACAGCGCTGGCATTCCTGATCCCGGCCCTGCGTCCACTGGTTCCCTCCGTCGTCCTCTCATCCCGATTCGGCGACCTCGTCCTCTCGCGGCCCTTCCAAGAAGTCGAAGGCTGCCCACAAGGCACCTCCCCCGACTGGTACGTAGGGTTTACCTTCCTACTGTTTCTGTCCTAACCAGATTAACAGGTTCCACCCACACTCCTCCGACCCCGAAGGCGGGACGCGACCACTTTGTGGATGCCGACAGCTCGCTCATACCGCCTCCTATCACGCAGTGGTCGAAGGCCCTCGAGCGGGTCCAAAACGACCCTGCCCGTCTGTCTAAGGACCGTCTCCCGTCCGGACACTACTGTCCTAACCCGGCGACGTTCGCTACTGCGAACAGTCTCGCGCGGTTCTTGGAAACGTGGCTAACCATCCGTCCTGCGTGGCTTGCGCACATGCAGGACGCTGTTTACAGCGACGCCTTGGTTCCGTACAGCAAGCCAATCTGGAATGCGCTCCTAGTGATGACGGACGAACAGCGTCGAACTGCCGCCGCGGCAACTCCTACCTCCGCGGCGAAGTCAGCCAAGCATCGTGTAGAGGCGATGCAGGCGTTTGGTCGCTTCTTCCCCACCGACGACTTCGCTACGCCGTCCACGCTCCAATTCTTCGAGTTCACCGTCAAGACTCCCATCCGCGAGGTCGTACCGAGCTTGGCACGCAAGGTGGTGTGGGAGCTGTACGAGCTCTCGTTCCGCCTCGAACTTGCTGCGGTCGACTTCAAACTGACCCGCCAGGTTTCCACGGGCCGGTATGCCTGGACGCAGCGTCGCGCCGAGATCGCCAAATGCTTTCAGAATGGCTCACTCGTTCTCACTCAATACCCCGCGTCCAACGGAGGGCTGGCTTCTCTCCAGTCCGGAGTTCTCGCGGCGTACGTCGAGCACCTTCGCCGTGTCCTGGTGAATGGCCAACGCGTCGTCTCTCCAGCGTACGCTGCGCCCCGAGGACCACCCGAACCTCATACTGGAGGTCGAGCACGACGTGGTGTCGTTTTACTGTCAGGCGTTCTATGACTTGTGTGGGCGCGCTGCAGTAGTTCCCCATCGCCTCCCTGCGGACTAATCGTACATACTTTGTCGTACATCGCTACTCCCTACAACCTATCGTCCCTCACACAATTCCTATCTAGTGATACCGTCGTAGTCTTGCAGTAGCTCTGTACACGGATCTGCCTCGCATTTGTGTAGTATACGTCAGCTTGGTTCGCAGCATTCTCCACGCAAGAATTCATACCTTTCCGGGCAGCAGCCGAATGAAAGTCTCAACCTGGCTGTAATCTAGCCACCCCCCCCCCCCCCCCCGGGCGAGCGTCCCACGGAGTGTACGACCGACTGCGAATGCTGTCTGCAGCCGTTTGGTCGGACGCTTTACCTGCTCAAGCACCGTCCACCTGGCATGTAGCTCATGCGCACAGATAATGTCAAGGTGTGCTAGCCTGCTCTGCCGTGTCTCGCGCCCTTTCGCGCGACGTCGCTGGGTCTAACCGAGGCCCTATGGTGCGTGCGTCAGGGCGCGGACAACGTCGCAGTTATCCCTGTTTGTCCTTTACTGACTACTCATTGACAGGTTGCATACGTACTGTAGCCATGTTGTTCCGTATAGTAAGTCTACTTGCGCGGTACTCCTCCGGTGCTCATTCCGTTTGGTAAACACGCTCGTCAATCACTATGTGGGGACCGGTATTAGCCCGCGACGCTGCAGCCCTACCGGACTTCGCGTCATCCTTCCATACGTGGACGACGTCAGCTTCCGTCATCCGTTCCTCGCCCCCATTCCATATAAATACTGCCTCTTCGCCTCTCTCCTCCCTCGTGCCCCTCAAACCATGTCTCTTTCTCAACCGCCTTCGGATGGTGGGTTGTTTACGTTCTCTGCAGTCGTGTTGGCTTACACTGACCCTTCTTCACCTCTTCCCAGATTACTTCCAGTTCTACAGTACGTCTATCGCTGGTTGTATGCGCTGTGTCCTACTGACTGCTTCCTTTAGGCGACGATCCGGTGCTGCTAGAAGCAGCGGAGCAGTTCGATCCTTCGGGCAAGACATCGGGCGCCCCAACCTCGCCAGCATTGGCCGCTAGCGACCCCGATGTCAAACCAAGCTCGCCGGATCCATCTCCAACTCCTCGGCCCGGTACGATCGGTGGGTCTCCCCGTTCCAAAGACGCAGCAAGCGGCGCCCGCGACAAGATCGCCCCAATTGGTAGGTCTTCTATGTCGCAGTGACGTAGTCTCATTCCTTCTACGTAGACGCCACGGACGTCGTTGCTCAACCCCGGTCCCCCGGCGCGGAGGGCTTGTCAGCAAGAGTCCCAAAGCGGCCGACGAGGGTGTGGAAGATGACACGACCACGCCCACTGAGTGGGACATCACGCCGGCGAAGGCTCTCCCGTTTGAAGACGTAGGATTCCCTGGCTTCCATCCTGTACTCCTACCCTGACACACACGCAGGCAGTCTTGTCGCATGGTTTGCGACCTGTCACTCTCGAGCTCTGTCCCGCGCTCAAATCTTCGGGGAATCGTTGGAAGGGCCTACTTGGTGGCTGGATGGCGAACTGTTTGACAAGGTACGCGCCACGCCTTGAATTGATCTTTGACGTGTGTGACGTCCTTTGCAGTTCGTTCTTGTCGTCAGAGTCAAACGCTGGCTTACGCCGACGGCTCCATCCACGCGGTCATCGTGGACGACACCCGTCTCTTCCGTGCGATGTGGGATGACGACACTTCCTCCCAGCGTTGACTGACCCAGTTCCAAGTACGTCGTACGTCCGCCGTAGTGCTTCCCTGACCGTGAATAGGGTCGGCGATCTGGTGATGCTCACCGCCGTATCGGTTTCGGTCCACCCGGCGCCGGTTATCCCTACGCTTCGCATTACACCGCCCAGCATTTCCTTCACGTCGTCATGTTGTACGTCAGATTCTTGCCCCAGATCCGATGCCGCTCGTATTACCTCCGACCTTCAAGCGTACGACACATCACCGGCGTATTTGACATATCCACGCTTGCGCCGCAGAGACGGTTAGTTCGATCGTCCATCTCTCCGAACCATTTACGGAATCCCGCAGAGCGTCTCGACGTCATCGAAGCATTCAAATGCTCGATGATGACATGCACAAAGCGTCCCCGACCATACCTCTCTGTCGGCCGGGACATCCAGCGGGCTTTCACCGCGCGCGCCCTCCGGCGCATGCAAGATTGCCGTCAAATTTCTCTCTTTCACCGGCTACCCTTCGCAGCCAGCACGCCGTGCGCCTTCACCAGATTGTCGCGGACATTGGGCCTCCCTTAACACGGCGGTCTATTCGAGCCCGCCGCTATCAAGTAGCTCCCCGTTTTACCCTGAGCACTGCCCGCTGACGTTCTGTTCCAGCAAGCCATCCAGGGCTTGCTTACGCGCGAAGTGCTGTTCCAGTTCGACACCTCCACTCCGTCTCCTTTCGCCTCGCCAACCCGCATTCGATCTTCCGGGCAGCCCTGGACGCCCGTCGCGCTCCGACCTCCATTTCAGCAGTAGCTCGCCGAAGTCACAGGGGGGTTCGTAGATGCCCGGGAGTATACAGTAGAACGTTCCTTCTGTACCTCGTAAACGACTTCTCTGTCACGGGCTGACCGGTCGTCGAAAGTTCTCGTCTGGATTCGCTCGAAATGGAAATGGCGGTTTGTGGCGCTTCCTTGCCCCAGACTTAGGGTTCAGTCTTCCTCTCAATGATCTGCGCATGGTCGCCGTCTCCTTCCTCCCTCGGTCCCTGTCATCCTCCGTCGTGTCACAGCTCGATTGGGACATGCCGCCGTCCGCTCTCCATGTGCCCGCTGCCAGGGTCGAGCAAGCGCGCCGCCCAACTGCACCGACCCCCGTTGCCTGCCACCTCCGTTTCTCAGCCGTTCGCAACCGCCGTGGCGAAGCGTGCCCCAATGAGCACTCCTGCCCCCCCA
>NW_025955746.1:0-11425 GCF_022376445.1 Fomitopsis serialis
CTAATTCCTATGCAGACCTCCTAAAGGATGAGACCTCAGAAGTCGACTTGGTCGGGCCTACCCTGCAATCGCTGAAGATCCTCCTCGATAAACCCGCCGACCTGGTGGATACTGATAACAAGTACGAGAAAGTGATTCATGGTATCCTTTCTGCCTGCTTGGTGAACGTCGATGAGATGAGGTCAGTCCTCCTCTCGCAATTGGACGAAGTGATTTCTTAGTCAATGAACATACGTGCAGGGGGCGACAAGGGGTCATCTCAACGAGAAAGATCAAGACTAACCTTCTAGCTGCTGTGCTCATCTTGACTGTGATTCCTCCAAACGTGAAGGTCGGACGCGCAATCCTAGATCACTGCTGTTTCTTGCTTTCGCAGAAACTGTCAGACGCGGACGAGGTGAGCATTTCTGGATCAGTCGATACACGACATTACGTCTGACGCTTTGCAGGCATCACTGACGGCAGCTCACTGCGCCAAGACGTTGATACTTGCGTCGACATCTGGCAATGCTGTGCTTCGTCATTGCGCAAGACTACTCTTGCCTGGCATGGTCGAATGTCTTGCCAAGATCGCTGCGTCTGTTGCAGACGATGCTACTGATTCTCAGCTAGCCATGGCAGACGAGATCTTCAAGGCACTCACCGCGTTATTGTCATCTCTCCCAGAGGAGCTTCGTAAGTGATCACATTATTATTCAAAGGCCTGTTGATAATCTTTGCATATAGGCTCGCGAGCTCTGGGTGTTCTGATGCCAGCCATGATCCTGCTACTCGATCCTACCCGAGTCATTACGTCGAAGATGCACACACAGAGTGTTCGGCAACTCCTTGCGATTGCTGCAGTTTCACCAGCCGCGTTTAAGGAAGCGACAGGCAAGCTCAACCAGCAGATGCGCGATACGTTGGAGACTTCTGTCAGACAGGCTGTTGGCAACCGAGGTCCTGCAGTGGATGCGCCCAAACCACAAATCTCTCTGAGGTCATTCTGAAGGACATTACACATATCATTGTCGACGGGATAGACTAGTGGTAACTTATTGCGCTTGGAATGTTCCTGGACCGGCCTCCGTCAAAGTGTACCTCTCGACAAATCAAATTCTCTACCAGCGTCCTCGTGAACTCAATTGGACAGTGGGACGCGGAACACACTACATATGTATTCCACGCAGGTTCTATCCACAGAACGACATTGCAGACATAGGCTATGGCAGGCCAACTCTGCGCATCGTGCATATCAACCCCCCTGTGACATTGAAATATACGAGCCTACTGTGCTCCCAAGAGACGTGAGGACGGTCTATCAGCCTAGCGAGCATACGATCAACAGACTACGATGCTATTTAAGATACGGTTGACTATAAAAATGACGAAGCGTAGAGCCACATACAATAAAAGCTGCATTATAGGCCATCCCACTACCGAGCATAGGGATGGTACCCATGTTGTCCCCGCACGGCGTTCCTTGTCGGGCCCACGCCCGCATTCATCATCGGACTTCCCCTCCCCCGTGCCATAGGGCTCATGCCCCCGCCCATGCCGCCCATCATCCCCATGCCCTGCCTCATCATCGGACCCCCATTGTTCATAAAGTTTCGCATCATGCCCATGTTCTGCGTGTTCATCCCCATGGGGCCCATGCCCATCCGCAAGTTGCCGCCGCCCATGTTGCTGCCCATGTTCGCCATGCCCATGCCCCGGGAAGCGTTCATACCGCCGCCCATGCCGGCCCCCATTGGTGAGCCCATCCCGCCGCCGCCGCTCATCCCGCCGAAGCCCCCCATCTGCGGGCTCATGGGCATCATGCCCATGCCACCGCCACCACCACTCGTGTTGCCCATGCCCATGCCCATGCCCATGCCTGCGCCCATCGGATTCATGCCCATGGGCATGGTGCCGCCCATCATGGGGAGCTGCCCCATCATCAGCATGGACATCTGCTGGGGGTTCACGGCTGGCCGCTGCGCCGCCTGGAAACCCATGCTGTTTGCTCCGGCCTCGTATGTCGACTCGCGTGTCGTTCGGCCCATGCGAGATTGGTCGCGTTGATTGCGCGGTTGTGCAACCTTTACCTCGATCTGTGGCTGGGCGTGAGCCTTGGAGTAATCCACGGGGTACGGACAACATACCGCTTTGTCGTCGAGTATCAAGTCGCTTCGACCGACGAGCTGGTCGGTGTTGCTCGCATCCTCGAATGTGACGAAACCGAAGCCCTTTGACCGACCGGTCTCTCGGTCGACCATGACAGTGCAATCGACGACCTTGCCGAATGACGAGAAGAATGCTCGCATTGAGTCGGACGCCGTGACATGCGATAAGCCACCGACAAAGTAGCGTGTGTTACGGAGATGCTCCTCTCGAGGAATGGCTCGCTTTGGGTCAATCTATGGAGAGGTCGCAGTACACCGGTGAGTGCGCGACCATAGAGCTCTGAATGCATCTACCTACCGATTTCCCGTCGAGAATGTGTTCTCGTGTCATCACGGTATTCACGGAGCTCGGTTCTTTGAAGGTAAGGAAGGCGAACCCTCGCGAGCGTCCATCCTGGTCACGTAGAATGGTGCAGTCTTCAACGTCGCCGAACTCTGAGAAGTATTTTCTCAGACCCTCTGATTAACGCACGTGAGGGCAACAATCAGCATGGCAGGATCAAGATCGACAGAACCAACGAGTACCATCAGTTGTATCCCAACTCAGGCCACCGACGAACAGTTTGCTGGATATGTAGGCACCGAGTAGAGAATTGTTGATAATAGCATTGTCCGGTTATCGTAGCGAAGACAAGTACGGTGACATGTTGAGGAGTACCATGGATTGTGTCGAAAGCGATTAGTCGGTGTCGTAAGGAGAGCAGGCGGCGAGGCATTGCAGACAGGCTAGGAACATAGACGCACGAGAGAGGGAGACAGAGGCAGAGACACAGCACAGTCGTACGGTGCGTAACAGTAGCGACAACAACCGTATGGTGTTAGACGATACGAAGCCAGAACTGTAGGTGTCACGTAGCGTGTCTGACTCGTGAAGTACCAGATATCCATGTATGCGTGCGTCGTCCAATCCAGTACGCCTGTACGAGCTCGACAGAACAGGGGGAAGCACTCACCCTTCGTCTTTCATCTCTGACGGCCTCACAGCCCGCCTACCAGAGGCATCTTGAAGGGAATTGTTCGACGAGTCGTTTCCGCCCGACGGCTGCGACGTCGAAGATCTGCTCTGTCGTTCCTGTGCAGGAGTCTGCTTGTATGCAGAGAATTGTTGTGCGATTTGCGCCGAATAGGATAGTTCAGACTGGGATGGTTTTGCTGGCAAAGAGCTAACTCCTGTCGGAGTTTTGGTCTCCTCTAGCGGTGACTGTAGTGACTTTGCTTCATGAAAAGCATGTTGTGTCGGCGAGGAGGCTTGAGATGCGGGTTCTTTCATGTCCGTGCTATCGCCATAGAGGTCTGCAAATACTCAGCGCTGTGAGGCACGTTGAGGTTTCCCTTTCGCCTACCGTCGTAGATATCATCCTCGAGTGCAGCAGGCATGGTCAAAGTGAGCGAAGCCTGAGGGATATGGCGAGAGGAAAGGGGTCGCAGTGTCTCGGCTCCCGGGTGCCTCGCTACAAGGCCTGAAGTCACGTGCAATCAAGATACATTCCACAGCTGCTGATTTACAAATCGTAGCGGCGCAAGCGCCGATCCCCGACTCCTGCATGGCACACAGCTACTCAACCCGCCACAGCAGCACCATAGTATATTATGTGTGTATTGTAATATTGTACCATCGGAATGGTATGGAGACTCAATTGGAAGCCCTCACGCCCGCGGCGGCTTCGCCGCCCGGGCGTCTCGGGCTTCCACGAGTCTGAGCTAAGTACACGGTGAACTTACTTACCATTATACATAAGCACTACAGTGCATGCGAGGGCTCCCAACGTAATAGAGGCCCTCTTGCCTTTGGGAGGAGTTATTTGGTGGTCAAAGATCCAGACGTCCAGACGCAGCCAGATGCGCGGTCGGATCCAACTGCCTCGAGCTGCCTCGTAAGACACTCGAGCATTGCTGCGATACCGCTTATGGGAATTGTAAGTCACGTGTTTCCCACGGAGGGAACGGCATCGCCGGCTGCGAACGACTTATGGTCGACAAAGCCCTCCTCTCCCTCCGGTCGGAGTCGGGGATATAGTAAGCGCAGTATTCGGCCTGCTGCGACTATTGTATGTATCAACAATTGGAGGTAATGATCACCGAAGATGTCACGAAGAGAACTCGATATTCGGGGACAAGCCTCAAGTCGTACCAGAGGTAATCCTTCACAGGGCCCCCGACTGAGACCGTCCCAGAAGATCACGCTTGCCGGCCGTTCACGCCGTAGGAGAGAATTGCACGCCTTGAGCGAGCGGGGCTTCGTCTGAGAAGTTGATGGTGCAAGCACTCCAGCGCACGTATTGTTTCCAGGCATCGCCGCCCGACTCACGACCCCTGGACATAATCTCAGTATAAAGGTGTCCATGTTTGAGAGACACCACATACCATCCAGTGCTCTACCAAATTCACAGGGCAGACACATTCAGTCAAAAGGTATTCGAGCTGCGCTAGTCTTACCTTGTTCCCTCCGAAAGCTGCCCCAATTTCAGCGCCGCTTGTGCCGACGTTCACCTGGCGATTCGATCATTCGGATGTATATGCGCAGAATTATTGACGAAGCTTACGTTGACAATGCCCGCATCGGACCCCGCTGGCCCGATCCACTTACCAACATTGCGCAGATCCCTCGTCCATAAGCTACTGCTCAATCCCTAGGTAGAGCACGTCAGTCTGTCTCATACTCTCCATAGCCATACAACTTCCCAAGGGACGAATTACCTGGGGAGCACCGTTGTTCCACGCAATCGCCTGTTCGAGTTCGTCAAATACGCCGACACAGAGCACAGGTGCGAACGTCTCCCGACTCCACACGGCGTCCTTCACGTTGACTGAAGTCGGTACCGCGATGGTCGGCATGACGAAGTTACCGCCGTCGAGCGGCTTCGCCAAGCCTTGGTACGGCGTGCCACCGGCGAGGATCTGGGCACCCTCCTTGCGCAAACGGTCCACGGCGTTAGAGTAGATCCCCACTGCAGCGCGCGTGTGCAGGGGGCCGAGGAGGGTCGCTTGATCGAGTGGATCCCCTGGGCGAATGGTCGCGTAGAGTGACTGAAGACGTTCGATGAAGGCTGGGGCGATGTCCCGGTGCAGATACAGCCTTCTCGTGGAAGTGCAGCGCTGTCCAGCCGTCCCGACAGCACCGAAGAAGACAGCAGGCACTGCGAGGTCGAGGTCGGCATCGGGCATGATTATGGATGCTAGGTGGAACCCGTAGCGTCAGCTCACGGTAGAACGAGTTGGAAACGGTGACTTGCCATTGTTTCCGCCAAGTTCGAGCAGCACCTTTCCGAAGCGACTCTGTACTACCTTACCTACTTGTCGACCAACAGCTTCGCTGCCAGTGAAGGATACTGTTCCAGCATGTCGGTTTTTGTATGTCCGATTTTAGCGGATAGACCCACCCATATCAACGTCCTGACTTTCGACGACCGCTTCGCCGACACTCTTCCCTCCGGTTACAAGTCCAGCAACAGCACCTGGTATGCCATTCCTCTCCAGTACTCCCGAGATAATTTTCGTGATAGCAATCGAACAGAGTGAGGTACTCGGAGAGGGCTTCCAGAGCGTGGCATTGCCAGCAGCGAGTGAGAGTGCCAAGTTCCTGTCCGGCGTGAGAGAGGTAAAACGTTCATTTAGAGCACCATCATTACCATCCGTAGACAGCCACCGGGAAGTTAAAGGCAGAGAGGACCGCGACAACACCCAAAGGGTTGGGGACTGGAATGAGTGTGAGCATATAACTCATGCTTTGCAGTATGACAGAGGAAACTGTACCTTCGAGAATACTATGCCCTGCTCTCTCAGAGGCAACGACTCGACCATTCATCATGCGTGACAGACCAACGGCGTAGTCAGCCTGTGTTCCCACTTCAGCGCGCAACAAAGCTGTAAGACGGATGTTCGCGCACTATGTCAATAAACTCTTGCACCTCGCCAGTTCCCTCTGTCTTGATTTTTCCCATCTCGAGGGATACGAGCGCACCTAACTCATCACGCTACACGAGAGGTATATTAGCCGGTGCACAAGAGCGTACGACATGGCAGACCTTCGTAGCCAACGCCTCCCTGATTTGCCGGAGTATCTCTCCCCTCTTCGGAGCTGGCATCGTTCTGAACCAAGTGTATGCCTCCTTGGACTTCTCCAATGCTGTCTGAAGTTCTTGAGGGGAAGCCTATGTTCGCAGGAGCACTTAAGCACTGTGATTTCAGAAAGTATGCAGAGCACCTACGGAGCGAACGCGCGCCAGGACCTCACCAGTTGTGGGACATACGCTCTCGAGAATATCCCCAGAGCCCACCCATTCCCCATGATACACACCGGGCAGCTCACCATCTGCAGGAATACCAACAGCGGAGAGCACCGCCGACGCACGAGTGGACAGTTCTCGGACATACTGTCGGTGCACGACTGCCAGGGCCCTCCTAGGGAACATCATCGTCTTGAAGTTCTATAGGCGGAAGGTAGGATGGTCGACGTGATATATATGTGCGATTGCAACGAGCGGTACATCGTGACAACTGCCTCAGGCGACCTCTGTAGCGGTGTAGCCGCCCACTGTATGATCCGTACCGGTTGACTTTCCCCGCATCAGCAAGATCCCATCGCTACTGAACGCCTGTCATCCTTCGGCCAATTCCGACCCACCAATATATGGCAATGGGGCGACCAGGATAATATTCTGGCATTGAACTTGGCGAAATAGGAATGAACATAAGTGGTATATATGCATAGTTCTACCGTACACGCTAAGCCTTATCCTCGATGCCCTGCTTCAGATATTTGAGTACCTGTACAACCCCCAATCCACCGTCCATGTAATAAGTTATTGCACAGACGAACTAACAGCAAATGCGCGACTGCAGACATGATAGCTCATAGCTCAATGACAGTGCTTTCGCAAAGACCAAGCAACTGCACGTTGAGAAGGCACTAGATAACAGGGGCCCGAGGGCGTAACGACACACCTCTCCCAACCCTCTACATCAACCGATCAATGCACGCTGCCGACCAGAGCAGCCGCAGCGACTCTTCCTTGTCGAATCCTCTCTTGCGTGCGCTCTGCGGCAGCGTCGTAGACATATTGCACAGGCTGATGCCACCGATGATGTCGCCCATCGTCCGAGTCCGATTCGAGCGAATCGTCGTTCTGGCGAGACTGATCGTCTGCATTGTCGTAGAAGATATCATCTGGATCGAAGCCGCCTGCACACATTGATGAGCACAACGACACCACGACGAGAAATGCGACAATGAGACACGCACGGTCAGACTCTGTTGGGTCGATCTGCCTTCGTTTTCCGAGAGCTTTTGCGCTGGGTCTGACAGGTGTCCCGTGCATATCCTCAGGGTTGTCCCTGTTGTGTACGCTGAGCCTGTTCATGTCTCGAGCAAGCGAGCCGGGAGCAGAGTCCAACGAGCTGCGCGGGACAGACTGTTTCAAGGATGCGCGTTCCGGCGAAGGTGTCCGCGATTGCGGGCCGGTGCTATGAGCGGGCGAACGCGGTCCTAGTGGTGCATGAGGAGGGGGAGCGAGAGATTGAATAGAGCCTTGAGTAGTAATAGGGGGCGCCTGATGGTGTTTTGCGGTCGGTGTCGTCGTATTTGAAGGGATAGGTGGCAGGGATGTGATTGAGCAGGCGTCACCGTTGTAATGACGAAGGATGGTGCGGAAGACAATGAAGGAGATGAAGGAGATGGACTGCGTGATGACGATGCACCAGCGTGATGAGCTTCTCCTGGTTCCAAGTATGAATGATCCAGATCTTCATAACGAAGGTGCTGTATGCAAATCGTTGAGCGAGCGAATCTGCGATAGGAACAGGCAATCTCACGCTTCGATCCATCCTTGTTTCTTTACGGCTCCGTTCCTCCGCTTCACGTTCCATGCCAACACGTTCCAGGTCGTCATACAAGCGCAAAGCCTCCATCAAGTCCTCGTTGGCGGCCAACAAAGCGGCAAGTAGCTGTTCTTCCTGTGTCAACTCGCCAGTAGATGATATAGTTGATAAGGAGACTTGTGAGTCTGTACGGTTGGGGGTGCGCGAGTCCGTCGACGGCCTAGTACCACTATTCGGCTGGCCTCTGCGCCCCGCTGCTTGGCGTGACCGTTCCGCCTGCGCAAACGCCCAAGGTATCTGCGCAGAAATGAGCTCTTGTGATGCACGACAGCGTGCGTAGAACTCCTGCGTAGCCATTAATGAGAAATTTACAGCCTTTGGTACAGAGAGCGCACTCGTATGATCTCCTTGAGTTTTAGATCCTCCGGTCTGGCGAATGCAAGCGCTTCGGACAGAAGTGAAGCGTTGCCGCGGCCGACCTTGCACTCCTGAAAGAGACGTCGCATGTCTTCCTCCGGAGGAATAACCTGACTACGGGAGGACGTTCTGGTTTTGTTGGGCATCACCTATAGCAAGTTCAGCCCACAGAGTAACAGCGATTCATACTTGGCCATACCGTTAGTGGAGGTCTGGATCCGGCCAGCGATGAAGGGTCTGGTGTTGTTTGGGACTTTTGCGAGGGATGTCTCGGAGTAGGTGGGCTGAACATCGCGTCACCAGTGTCAATAGGAACACCGTCATCGGGTTTGTCTGCGGGCTTGACCTTCTTCCAGAGTGATCGAAAGGCTGCCTCCTTACTGCCTATGCACCAGATGAATTAGCGGTCGTTGTAGAGTCGAGCAAAGCAATGCTCCCACCAGCTGAACTCGCATATGCCGCAGCAGCTAGAACCTCGAGCAAACGCTCACGAACCACAGGCGATGTGCGTGACGACGTGACGACATCTTCCAAAGTGTCGAGGAACTTGCGAGATGTACATTGATGAGTGAAGACAGCAGAGGAATTCCGTAGCATGATCGCCCAGAGCCGTGCGGCCGACAACTGGGCAGTCGGTTCGGCATATCTCCACGAATGCAGTCAGTGACAGGAGGATCGACAGCAAGCTGAGCCTCACTTGAACTCACGGCGGAGGGCTTTGGCCGCCTCTTTGGCGTTGGGTTCACTAGATGATGCCCTCTCGCACACCTCCAATACGAGCGACCAATCTTCCGAAGCTGTTGCTGTCAAGTAGCCTTGTGGAGATCAATGAATAGACAAAACACCGCTGTGAAGATACTAGCATACCGATCATGCGCGTGAGCTCAGCCGGTGCATCGTCATCTCTGCGGTCTCGCTCGCGTCCCCTCTCTCGATCCTTCTCTCTCTCTCGGTCCCTGTCCTTGTCTCGTTCACGGTCCTTATCTTTCCGTTCCCAGAACCCTTTCCGCTCTTTCCTATCCTCACGGGTCGATATTTCTGTCATGTTGTCCTCGGACAGTTCAGAGGTGTTGTGAACTTCGAGATGTGGATCCAGAGCCTTGAGGATGCCAACAGCGGCCAGCGCGCCGTGAGCATGACCATTCGGTGCTTTCTTGCGCAGTAGCGGCTGCTCTCGATCGCGGTCCTTCTGGCTTTGTTTTGCGTTGACTGCCGGAGATGGTGCTGCAGAAAGCGATGGAAGAGCGCGAGGGGTAGATATGTGGGAGGGAGCTATTGAGGAGGCCAATGGGGGAGAGTAGGACGCTGAGACGGTGGAGCGGACTGAGTAGGATTGTGCATCACTGTCGACGACATGCCAATGTTCCTCGGAAGGTTGTGGAGTACCCGACCGAGATCTCTCATGCCCTTGAGCCGCGCTCACAGATGAAATATAGCTCTGAGCACCACGAGTGAGCCTAGTACTGGCCAAAGCCAGTTCACCTACATCTGGTACGCCTGAGCCGATGTCGGAAGGAGCGAGCTTGGGTTTCGACTTATCGCGGCCGAATAGCTTCTTCATAGCAAAGAGAAGTAAAGTGATGTGGCCAGTGGGTCAACGTGTGCAGCAGAGCGTGACAAAGGCGATGTTCACAGTTCAGGCTGTGCCTCCCGTGCCCCGACCACGTCCACTGCGACCCGTCCCCAGCGCGCCCGTCCACGTGGCCCCGCCATCACGGGCGCTTAATCGTTCTTATTCTCCACAACAAACGCGACATGGTATCTGAGCTGCTGGCCTCTCACCACTACCACATCCATCTCGACTTTTCCCATACTCGGAAAATAGAGAAAACCGGTAGATGAGTAGAGTCAAAGAGACCCAAGAGGGGGTCGGCGGAGATCATAGGCACCAGCCCTATCCTACATGCACACACGAGGGTAATCCAAAAAACCAAGGCCACCAGGTTGAGGGAAAAACACGAGTGAGGCTGGAGACTCTGGCGCCAATACCAACAACCCCGAGTCAAGGACACGCAGTCCTCAAAAAACTCACGAGTTCAATCATTGGGTCCCCTAAGCTAATGACAAGTATGACAGGCATAGAGCAAACCTACGCAGGGAGCACTGAGGAAAAGGAGAAGGATGATGAGACAACAAGCATGAACTCTGGAGTCACCGACTCCGAGACCAACCAGGCCAAACACAGACCTGAGGATGGACGAGGATATCACTGACATCTTCAGCATCAGCAAATCAGTCACTTCGTCTAAGATCGCCTAATCGGTCTTATACAGACATTTAGACTGATCAGGACAAATAGACGACACAAGTTCAATTAGTAGATTCGTGTCTGATACAAGCCATTCTAGACTATCATGAGACATTCATTAGACATATGATACACTGACCTCTGTATGGCAATCAGACAATGTTCAGACAGATCAGACACCAGATACGAAACAAACAGTATATTCAAGCCACATCTCATGGCTAAGAAGACTAGTCCATAATATACTACGTGCACTGCAGTAGTACAAGAGGTGTGAGGTCGACAGAAAGCGAGATTAGCAGATATTAGAAGCAGCTTCAAAGAATGATTGACTGTAGAATAGTAAGGGAATTTGGCGCCGGGCGTACGAAGCAATGCCATGCCAGTGGTGCCGATGGTCTGCATTGATGCTACGAGCAGACACCACGAGGTCAAAACTTCGTGTTCTGTATGACAGAGGGTATCAGTGGATGGTGAGCCTTAGCATAGAAGAGCATACATCATCCTCAACAATGTTGGAATACGAGTCCGAATACAGGTCGTCATAGTTGTCGATCAATGCTTCGGCAGCCAAGAATTTGGTTGCACGTCCTCGGTGGCAAGAGGTTCGCGTGCGTTTGACAGGATTTGGCTCCACTTCACGCCGGTAAGTGTCACAATGGCATTGCGAGAAAAATGCGATGCTTGACCAACTAGTGCAGAGCACGGGTACACCCGCGGGTGCCCGAGGTGTACCCGTACCGTACCCGCCCGGGTACAGACCGCGACGGCGGGTACGGGTTTTGCACGGGTGCAG
>NW_025955747.1:0-11350 GCF_022376445.1 Fomitopsis serialis
CTGCGATCGTCTGCACGAACCGCGCGTCGCCGAGGGCGGCGAGGGCCTTGAACGTCGGCAGCGCGGAGTGGCACGTCGCGCAGTCTACGACGCCTGCTACCGTGCGCTCGATCGTGTCTACGAGCCCGCCGGCGGCCAGCGTCGGGAGCAGCAGCGCTGCTGGGAGGGCGGGGCGCATCTTCGGAATCGGTAGAGCACTGTCTCAATGGCTGCCTTGCGTCGTCTGGGGTCGTCAAGGAAGCTGGAGAAGAGTGCCGATGGCAGTAGTGGGCGTCCGCGGTTGGTGGCAACTGTCCCGTCTGTCGATGGCGTTGCACAATGCACAGCCTGTGGGGTGGGCTCGCAGACCGCAGCGGGTGTGGGATAGCGAGGGTAGGCGGCTGTAAGTAGTGTTGCAGGAAGCCATGCCTCGGTAGGCGTTGTACAGTAAGCTCCCGGGTGAAGGGTAAGCAGAGCGATAAGTACTTAGCGTCTCTGAGTACATGATAGCCCAGTCTTCTCACGGAGACTCCCTCGAGCACGCACGAGGAACAGGGAAGGTCGCCATTCGCACTGCGGAAAGCAAAAATGGCTCGTTCTCACTGCGTTCACGCCGACGGTCGCCTGCTCGCTCCGGCTGCAGACCTCCGTTGCCGCGGCACCGTGCATCGCGCCCCGAGCACTGCGCCCGCCGTGTCCAAGTGGAGCGATGCATTGCCCACGACCTGTCACCCGGCGTCTACTCGCTCGCCAACGCATGGCGGCGCGCGCAGCGCGCCGTGTCTCTGCGCTCTCGTCCGACCACCAGTGTTGCGCACTCGACGCTCCCTGCCCCATTCGCTCCTCCGGCGTGAGGGTATCCGCTCGTCGTCTTCTGCGGCGTGCACAGCGGGGAGTGTCCTTGCCAGTGACCGCCCTCGAACTCGTCCAGACGCGCGGATAGCGCAACACCGCGCTGCTCGCAGCGGACGCACTCACAAGCGTCGCGCATCGACTCTTGGTATGTCCACGCGTCTCGCGCACTCCGACATCAGGGATCGTCGCCCGTCGTCTCCGCGCGACGCACCCTGCTCACCCAAGGCCGCTTCCCGGGCCGTCTCTCACTCGACTCAGCGGACCCGACGCTCATCTGCTGCAGCTCCCAGCTCCACCCCTCGAACCCGTTGGGCTCTCCCCGCATGTCTCGTTCTCCCAATGTCTCTCGAAGTGGAGAGCACTGGCCCGCCTCGCGCGCTGTCTACGCACCGTACGGCTCTTCGTACCCCACTACACCATTCAGCGCGCCCGGGATGACTTACATTCCGTCGCGCATCGCCGCACAGAGCGGTCCATGGTCACGACGGATCCGACAGCGACGAAGGCTCTGTGCAGCGTTCGCGCGGGGAACATTTGTGAGCGTCGGTGGAGACAGACACGAAGAGGTACGTACCATCTGCTAACGCAACCCGTACGCGCAAGGACTCATCGCGCCAGGTCACATCGTTCGAGGTCGAACCAAATGCAGCCGCGTACCGGCTGCGTTCAGCGCTGGCCGGCGTGTTCTCGCCAACGCAATCATGCACCGGGAGGACGACGTCAGCTGTGCACAAGAACGTCGCAGCAGGGCACGTACCACACGAAGCTGACTCGTGAGGAGCGCACCGCCGCACGTCCGCGTCCCCGGTGCCGACAATTGGTGTGGTCCGCACGTACCACACGCATTGCGAACCGCCGCACCGTGCGCGTCAGCTGTGTTCGGAGACGGACAAGACACGAGGCACGTACCATCAAGAGCGCGGACGATTGCACTCGCAACGGACGGTCCTCTCTGCGCAGCGTACGCCCCGTTCACTTGCTGGAGACCAACGTCAACGGTGCGCTGGACGAATGAAGCACCTTCCGTCAGCGGGGCACGGACGAACGAGGGACGAGGTACTCACCACACCGACGCGACTAGCTCGCACCGACCGCCACCCGCCCTGTCGAGTATGCCACGATGAGCACACAAGGCGGGTGTCGTTGAAGACAGGTCAGGACGATGCAACGTGCACACGAGAAGTGAGGGACTTGCTTACCACGGGAGCGCACGCTGACCACGACCTGTCTCCTCCACGCGACCGGGGTGGGACGAGTGCGGGACGGATGGGACGGATGGGGCAGAGATGAGGAAGAAGCGGATAGCAGGCTCGCCTCACCTGCGATCCGGTGCGGGAGGTGGGCGGTTTGCTGGGAGGGACCGGCGTGGACGAACGACGACGACGAAGGGAAGTCGGCAGGCGGATGTGGAGAGCGAATGCAGGGCCGACTCTCGCGCCGCCGTAGATCAGCGACGTGACGTGACGGTGCACTCGCACGACGACGGCGAGGCGGCGGGTCGAGGGGACACGGTACGACGGACGCGACCGGCTAGCGGACAGTGACGTGGCGCACTGGTACGAGCGGGGCGAGCGGCAGGTGCCGCAGACGGCTAAGCGGACGACGTAGCTGGAGGCGGAGAAGGACGAAGAGCACGACGGGGAGGGGCGCGTCAGGGGCGGCGACAGGTAACGACGAGCGAGGGAAAGTTGACGTTGCGTGTTGTCAGGCTCACGCTCGGCGCGCACGCGCCGTATGGCAGCGCCGAGTGCGGTGTGTCAAGACCAGGGCGCGCTGGCCGATCAACCAATACCAGGACACCGCAAGTCCTTTCGGGGAAGACACGGCGACGTCGAGGGCGGGATCGCTCGATGGAGGCGAGGAGGCGCGCGGCAGCATACGGAGGCAGCGTCAGACGACGCAAAGACAGGCTCGCCGTCTATCTTCTATGACTGGCCCTCAAGCGGTCACGTACGCTTATGAGCGTGTGCGGAGGTCTCCTGTGAGACCGGACTGGCTCGCCCACTTCACGATGCGACTCGCTGGAGCCGCAACAGCCCGGCGACCAGCGCAGTCGTTGCAATGCTCACGGGGCTCTTGCGCAAAGGTCTCCCGGACCCGGTTCCCTGCGTACACGACGGACGGCTCTGTCCGTTTCATTTGCGGTGCGTTCTCTCTCGTTACTCATAGTCTGACGCGGCCCACTGGATTTGACCAAGGCTGCGTCTTGCCAGTCGCTCTGAAGGACGGACGTAGCGAGGTGACGGGTGGGACTGGAGACGCGACGGGACGAGCTGGACCCTGGTGCGGTCTCCATCACCGCGTTTTGCGGTGGGTGGACGGCATGACAGACGACACCCCGAGCTTGTCCCCGCCGTCCGGGCGACGGAGGACACAGCACAACGGGCTGTGCAGGGTACACGTACGGCGGGCTACGTCGGGACCCGCGGCGTCTCGAGATCTCTCGGGATGGTGCCCGCGAGCCCTTGGTCCCTGCCCATACAGTCGACTAGGACGTCGTCACGTCGGACAGTCCAGACTGGGGCGTTGTAAACTACTGTACACTACGTCGAGTGAACCGTGAATATATCTTGATTACTGCACTTTGTTAGCGATGAACGCGGACCCGAGGAAAATGAACATACCGCGTTTTACGGTAATGACCGGGCTACGGGACGAGAATGGTTAGTACTCGCATGTGAAGACGGCTCGGTAGTCTCGCCTTGCAATGCAGACCGCAGTGGCCAAGTAACGGGTTGAGCGAGTGTTCCGTAGCAACGTGAATACTACACCTGGAATAGCAGAGATGTACAAGTCACATTATAGCCAATGTTCCGAGACGCGTACTAAAGCTTACCAGCGGACTGTTGCGTTGAGCGCGTCACCTCGACGCAAAACCGAGAGCCTGTGAGAAATATCAACCATGAGCGGATGTTATAGCCAGCATTCAAAGCGGACGCGATGTCGCTGTAATGCTTACTGGGATGTATTGACGGTGGACCCGAAGTAACACTGTAAGTGAATCAGTGACCCGGACGTGAAGGTATGTATTGCATCGGTTTACCGGACATACGACGTGTGCACCCGCTACAAATACAGTGCGGCTTGGCTTGTCGTCAAGCTCAAGCTGGATGCTGGAGAGGAGAGACGGCGGGACGCTGTTCCGGCACCAACAGGCCCTGCTCTTATACGGATTCTCGCCAGCCGACAGCTTACGTGCGATGGTCCGTGCGCTGGCGCGATGTCCGCGGACATCACATCACGTAGCCGTGATATATCCGCGCGGGCTCGGATGCCCGCAACTCATCCGCCTTACCGTCGCTTCGCATTTCCCGCTGACTTGGTGCAATTGCGATGGCGAGCTGCCGGTCGAACATTCTCCGGTCGCTCTATGGCAACGAAGATGCGCTGACTGATGGTATACGTACAAGCGCTATCATAGGCGCTGTTCCGGCGTTTCATGCAGACATCGCCGTCACTGCGAAGATACCTTTTGCGTTTGCATGAACATCCGCACAACGAACCCGGAGTGCCTTTGGATTGCCTGCAGGGAGGCAATCCTGTCATTCGCATACATGAGTATTTTCAGTCACTGCATCACGTGTCAACGAGTGGGGAGCGTCGAGAGCACCAGGGTGCACCAGGCATGGAGGACGGAGAAACAGGATCGAGGACGAGGATGGAATAGACGCCCAGCGCTGTAGTCGAGTATCCTCGTGTTCAGAGATCGATCTGGCGATCTCACGCCCATCTGCGCCATTCCCTGCACCCGGACGCTGCTTGCACCGTCTCGCAGCTTCGTCGACCGTCCTGTCATGTCGAAAACAATGCCTCTACACTACCTATGCGATCCCAGGTGCGCTCCCAATGTCTGCATGTCCGGAACGCGCGACGGAGCTGAAGCGCGCTGCATTGCCCGATTAGGTATTGCTCAACTGACTGTTCGAGCGATGTACCGACTCGCCGAGCGATCCGTGATTCAAATTTCTACCGTGCACGCTGACATGATCAATATTCGTGCTTCGTACTCTCGTCGCATCGAGTCTGATCTGCCAGTCCGAGCTCAATGTGCCATTTTCTTACTGACTAGTAGTGGTTTGACATTGTTCAATACGGAAAACGGAATGGTCGCGAAACCTGTCTAGGCAATGTATAGATGGCTCGGAATTGTACAGTACATTACAAGAATGGTGGTCTATACAGCAGAATGGATTCCTACTTACAGTGCAGTGTAGGGCCTTGTCTCCCCAAGGGTATGAGCTAGTTTCGGGGGCCCCGGAATTAGCTGACAGCCTTGGGCAGACAAAGCCCCGCTTGTCAGGGTGCCGGCGCCCGAGCGGAGATCACTCCGGTTGTGGCCGGAAATTGGAGTTCGCATATTTTGAATTTCAGTCAACCCTGTGAGATTGATGAGATGGTGAGTATGCATTGTCTCACAGTCCGATTTTTTTGGAATCTCTACTTGAGGAACTGTGTGCTGAGGAGCTGCATGATGCAGTACTGAGGTTAGCCATACTCAGCCATAAGATCCTGAGTTTTTCAGCCTTAGGATGCTTGAGAACTCGGAGAGGCAGCCTTGAAACACTGATGAGCCGGAGTCAGTTGTGTGCGATCAGAATGGCCTTATGACACCGGCGGTGGCCATTTTAGGAGGACAATAGGAATGCCCGGGCATAGCCCGAGGCCGAGACGAGACCTGTGGCTGAAAGCCGCGGAATTGAGGTCACAGCTCCAGCATAAATACTAGAGGGCACCCGGGCATCCTTCCTAATTGCCCCAGTCTATGCCAGTACAGAATCCTGAGGTACGTCTGATTGTACCTCTGTTCAATGATCATCATTACTCACAGCTTACTATAGATTCAATGGTACTACTCTCGACGACAACACCGAACATCTACAGTAAGTGCATCCCGAAATGGATGCTTGCAGACCACACTAATCACTTATTCGCATTAGATAGACTCGCCGCGATGGACCACGGCGAGGGCTCTCATAAGGCCAGTTACTCGGAGACCGGGTCATGAAGTTCGTTGGGGACCTGAATGGTATGTGTCGCGCCTCTACTCTCATGCTCATGTACTCACCAGACCATCCAGGGTGCTGCCGAGCGAACCATTGTCGTCATGTAGGCTCGTCGGGTGCAAGGTACAACCAGGTGAGGCACCCCGGCTGACCTCGCGCGTGAGCCACAATGACTTACCTACACACACAAGGCAGCCTCGCGACGCCTTCTCAGCATGCCCACATCATCCCGCATCATTCGGAATCCACCCGCGTCCGCGTGGAAGAAATACATTGAGGACAGCCTTGGGTCTACGTCGACGGTATGTTACTTCCATCATGTCTCCGCACCAGCACTCACCCCCTGTCCTCACTAGCTGCCCTCAACCGCCTCCCATATGTCGCGACACGGGACACACCATGAGCACTCTGGTGCACTCGCCCGGCCGGGCGAGCGATCTTCACGAACGATCGCTTTTTGGCTCGTCCAGACTCGTCCGTGGTCTCTTCCGTCCACGCTGTCCCAGAGAACCCTCGGCGCCGAGCACACCCAGTCACGGATCCCATGCTGATCTCGAAGGTATGCTTCTCCATACAGGCCGTGTCGACCATCGCTGACCTCTGACCATCAGCCGTCCACTGTGCTTCAGACACGGCGGACATCTCACCTCCACTGGGGTGACAGCCAACCTACTCGAGTCCGAGTTGCACTGCACGTCCGCCGGCGGTTATCCTCGCCTCGGCTCGTGTCCAACACTGGCTTGCTCATATCCCCGGTCAACGCCCGAATTTCCGCCAGTGGTCCGCGCTACTCACACCTAACGAACACGAAGCGTTCGAGCAGAGATCCGTGCCAGTGGTGGTGGCCCGTGACCCGGTCTGCAGACAAGGACTCGATATCCCATGGCTTCACGGTACGGCACTGTACGTCCGTCGTGCGATCGATCCTTGACCAGACGGATGGCCTGGCGATGGATCGCCGTGCGGTCAAGGCAAGTCGATGGCAGTAAGTCCAGTCATCCCCGCCATACTTCACAAGATCTTGACCCCCGCTGTCCTATAGCGTCGCAGAGGGCCAGATGCGAGTAGCACACAGACGCCGCAGGCGTGTGCTTCGTATTGGCCTCGTAGCCTCTTGCCCAAGGGGTCCGACGGCCCGAGCATATTTGAACGAGTCGCCGTCGACATGAGGTACGCCCATCCGTTTCGTCCTATCGAATAGCTGCTTACCTCTTTCTCAGTCATGTCTACAGCATCCATTTACTCGGCATGTGTCTGGACCGACGAAGACACGACATATCGTCGTCCGGCGAGCAACACCAATCGGCACGACAGAAAACATTCCGGCGAGCGAGGCAAGTTGGGTGAAAGGATTCGAGTACGACCCGCCCTCTGCAGCCCTGGTCCGACATGGGCCGTCTACAGGGTCGCGTACCAGGCTGGTGAAGGTACGTCGCCGGTCGTTTGGTCCTGTCGAGGGGTTGCTTACCTGCTTGCCAGTCGTGCACACGTTTTCTGTCCATGGTGACGTCCAGACCGCGCCCGTCCATTGCATCTGGGGGACCCACTGTACGAGCAGCACGTCAGCAAACATACCGCCGCGCCGTCGTGCGATGTGGTACTTCAGCCACGTATATGTTTGTGCGCTCCCATCTCTTGTCCTGTCGTCCGCCGGTCAGGCCCTCTCCTCTCGTGATCCTCCGCCTGTCCTACACTCCTCGCCTTCCGGCCTCGCTCTTGTCACTGCGACTTACCCGACAGTCGAAGACACGACATAATGCCGTCCGGCGACGCGACTGTCGACGCTGTTCGCCGGGAGAGACCTAGACCGGACGTATCGTCTCCCGGCGACCGGCGGGTGGCGCTGCGATGCAAGAGTGACACGGTCGACACATACACGATAGAACGCGTTCCGGCGAGTAGGGCGTGGGGTGTCAGGCACAACAATGGGGTGAGGGTCAAGTGTCGACGACGGCTGGATTGCCGTACGATGGAAGGGACATTGGGGTGAGTCTTGTGGCTCGTTCCGGAAGCAGTGAAACTCACTTCTCGGCCAGGACAACAGGTCCCCGACGCGCCCGTGGCTGTCGACGTTCGCCAGGGCATGCCTCGACCGGCAAAGACACGACCGATGTTCTTCCGACGAGCAGCGCTGTTGCGGAGATGCGACGGGATGGATGTCGAGAGGCAAAGAGAGGAAGTGAGCAGAGATTATCTCATTGCTTCCCACCTCACTCACACGGTCTCCCCGCAGACGTCGATTGTCACGGCGTAGGAATGCCGAATGCAATGAGGTGAGCTCGTCAAATACTCGACCAGACGACACAATGCTGACAAACCCGTCTGCCGCGTTATCAACTGGTACGCGTCCCAGATGATCGACTCCGGTCCAGGTGCCCTGCAGTCGAGCCTGCGGCGCTGACGAGGCGGCGGAGAGACGGGAGGTGAGATGCGCGTGTGTGCTGACAGCAGGTTCCGGTTTGCCACCCGAGTGTCCCTGCGGGGAGGCGGACGTATGCTCGTACATAAAGAAAGAGAGATGGGAGTTCGAAACAAGGCAACTTTTTTCACTTCTCCAGCCAATCACAGCCCGGAAATCCACTCACCTTGGGCGCGTCTATCCACCGTCGGCTTCCGATGGGTTCCCACCTGCAGCATCCTCACCCTCAGCCACTCTTCCCCGTCCGAAGACTCACTCATCGGCGTCATCGCCGGCCCAATCATCGCCACGCTCACCGCGTTCTCCGCCGTCCGCGCGCTGTAGTCCGCATACCCGATCGCGAACTCGTCCGCGTGGGTGTGCCCGTAGAACTGGCCCGCGATCGTGGCCTTGTAGCGCTGCACGACCTGGTCGAAGTACGCAGACTGGTCGCGCACGACGTCGCCGCGCCCGGGCGGCATGTGCGCGATGATCCACGCGCGCTGGCCGGCGTCCTCCGCGGCTTGCAGCTGTTCCACGAGGAAGGAGATGATCCCGTTGGGGTCTGGCCTGCACGGGCTATTAGCGTGCGAGCATGGCTACGGAGGGACATGTGCGTACTGGTGCTCGTCGCTGTCGTAGAGCCAGAAGCTGGATGAATCTCATGAGCTCGCTCCTACAGACCCGCGGGCGGAGGCTTACTTCTGCTTGTACCAGTACTGTGTGTTCACTGAGATGACACTGTGTTTCGTCAACTTACCCCATGCGTACAACATGGGATGTGAATGAACATACCGGAGGTCCATGCCAGGCGCCAAGACGGCGTAGCTACCCGAGTGGTGCTGGATCTGTGCTGTCGCGTTCTCACCTATCCACTGCTGCAAGCCGTGAAAAGTTGAGCTCTACTGCGATTCATATGAAAAACGATCACATACATTCCAGCCTTGCATCTGTGCATCGAACACAAAGTCTGCGGTGATCTCGTGCTCGGTGGTATCTCGAGGGAAGCTATTTGTCGGCGCGGACTCGCTGAGAAGGCGACCATTCAGCGCGGCGCGCCACATGTCAAAACCAGGGGACGACTCACTGATTACCTACGAGTGCGAGATCGTCAGCCGATCGTTCTCGCTGCAAGGCGTCCGAGACGCACCTAGGGCAGGGAAGAGAGGCGCGCTCAGCTTCTGCGCAAACTGGTCCGTGAACTCCAGCATGTTCTTCGGTACATTCCTACATCGCCGAGTGAGCCCCGAGAACCGCCACATCCCACAGATACGTACTCTTCGTCCACATCCCACACTGCGTGGTCGATCACGTCCCCCGTGAAGATGGAGAACCGCGCATGCGCGCCGAACTTCTGTGTTGCGTCGAGCATCGAGTCTGCAAGCCTACCTGGCGCGTCGCACGTCCGCATACCGAGCGGTAGTGCGGGCAATTGAACGTGCTTCGGACGCTCGCCGAAATCCCTGCAGCAGATGGGCTTCGTGCACTTCGCTTCGGCATTGGTCTGGTTGTAAGCAAATGAGGACTGGCGCTGCGACGCTCAGCGATCTGGGCACTCGCCGTATACTCTCTGTCGATATGCACGTCGCTGAAGTGCATGACCTTCACCGGCTCGCGCCCCCTGCTCCTCCACACCCTTTCCACGTCCGGCTTCTCCTTCGGGAACGGCACGCGCCACGGGGTGACCGGCGGGAGGTCGCACATGCCAAAGACGGCATCGCAGAACTTGGTCGCGGTGTCGCCGAAGAGGGAGAAGTGGCGGAGGTCGTGGGCGAGGATGGGGCCCTGCGTGCGGATCGCGCCCTCGCACACGTCCGCGTCTTCGATCTGTATGAGCGCTCGGGTCTGCGCGGGGTCGGGCAACGGAGGCGGGGCGGGGGCGTACCTTCAGGTCTGTGCACGCCGCTGCGATCGTCTGCACGAACCGCGCGTCGCCGAGGGCGGCGAGGGCCTTGAACGTCGGCAGCGCGGAGTGGCACGTCGCGCAGTCTACGACGCCTGCTACCGTGCGCTCGATCGTGTCTACGAGCCCGCCGGCGGCCAGCGTCGGGAGCAGCAGCGCTGCTGGGAGGGCGGGGCGCATCTTCGGAATCGGTAGAGCACTGTCTCAATGGCTGCCTTGCGTCGTCTGGGGTCGTCAAGGAAGCTGGAGAAGAGTGCCGATGGCAGTAGTGGGCGTCCGCGGTTGGTGGCAACTGTCCCGTCTGTCGATGGCGTTGCACAATGCACAGCCTGTGGGGTGGGCTCGCAGACCGCAGCGGGTGTGGGATAGCGAGGGTAGGCGGCTGTAAGTAGTGTTGCAGGAAGCCATGCCTCGGTAGGCGTTGTACAGTAAGCTCCCGGGTGAAGGGTAAGCAGAGCGATAAGTACTTAGCGTCTCTGAGTACATGATAGCCCAGTCTTCTCACGGAGACTCCCTCGAGCACGCACGAGGAACAGGGAAGGTCGCCATTCGCACTGCGGAAAGCAAAAATGGCTCGTTCTCACTGCGTTCACGCCGACGGTCGCCTGCTCGCTCCGGCTGCAGACCTCCGTTGCCGCGGCACCGTGCATCGCGCCCCGAGCACTGCGCCCGCCGTGTCCAAGTGGAGCGATGCATTGCCCACGACCTGTCACCCGGCGTCTACTCGCTCGCCAACGCATGGCGGCGCGCGCAGCGCGCCGTGTCTCTGCGCTCTCGTCCGACCACCAGTGTTGCGCACTCGACGCTCCCTGCCCCATTCGCTCCTCCGGCGTGAGGGTATCCGCTCGTCGTCTTCTGCGGCGTGCACAGCGGGGAGTGTCCTTGCCAGTGACCGCCCTCGAACTCGTCCAGACGCGCGGATAGCGCAACACCGCGCTGCTCGCAGCGGACGCACTCACAAGCGTCGCGCATCGACTCTTGGTATGTCCACGCGTCTCGCGCACTCCGACATCAGGGATCGTCGCCCGTCGTCTCCGCGCGACGCACCCTGCTCACCCAAGGCCGCTTCCCGGGCCGTCTCTCACTCGACTCAGCGGACCCGACGCTCATCTGCTGCAGCTCCCAGCTCCACCCCTCGAACCCGTTGGGCTCTCCCCGCATGTCTCGTTCTCCCAATGTCTCTCGAAGTGGAGAGCACTGGCCCGCCTCGCG
>NW_025955748.1:0-11347 GCF_022376445.1 Fomitopsis serialis
GCGGGGACGGGGAGACGAGCCCGGCAGCGAAACCCGGGCTGGGTCTGAAGATATGATGCTGCAGTGATGCCCGACTCGAACGCATCATGTACGCAGCGTGGGGTGTGCGTCCACTCTGCGAAGCTCCCCAGAGGCGGCGACACCGGCCAGCCAGTCGCACGCCCCTCGCTGCGATCGCCGCCAGCCAATCCGGGCAGCCCGCCTGCCTTGCATGGATGTGCCATCACCCGCCGCCTCCCGCGCCTATCACCTCCCCAGCCTTCGCAGCTTCTCGATCGGCAGGCACCTGCGATCATCGTCTCCAATATACATACGCCATAACTCACTAGACTATCTTATGCGGTATATGTGTACTCCTACTCTATGCAAGAACGAACGTATGCGGGTGCAGATGCAGATACGAAGCGGAATCATGCTGCCAGTCCAGTCCAAGTGTACACGAAATCAATAAATCAATCCACCTTCCCGCTTTCCGTTCCGCACACCATCCTACACATCCAACATCGTGAACGTCTCCATCGTCCGTCCGTACGCACGCCTTTCCGGCGCGCCAGCACTGGGCGACGACGGCGCCGTGGCGGTCGCCTCCGAGATCGTCTCGCTGCCGCTCCGCCCGTGCTTCCCAAACAGCACAGAAATCCGTAGGTCGGGCGGAAGCTTCACCAGCGACACTCGCTTCGCGGCCCGAGTCTTGTTCCATTCTTCCGCCTGCTCTTCCTGCATCTCAGGCGCAGTGTAGAACTTCTCGTGCCCACCGCCATCGCTCGCGCGATGGCCCGACGCGGCGCTCTCCACGGAGCTTTGGACCTCCACCGGGAGAGGCTCGACCCGCGGCTGCTCATGCACATCAGGGAACGGGAATTCCCTGCTCATCGAGTTCGACGTGTCCAGCGGAGACGTCGTCGGCGAGTCGAACGAGTGCGCCTCGTGTACCCCTCTCGCGTCCAGGAACGCAGCGCACCCCGGGCTCATGTCCTGCCACTCAACACTCGACTGCGCAGAGTGGAACGAGTCGTCTCCAATAGACTCGTCCCTCCCCTGTGAGATCGCAGACGTGCTCGCAGAGTGGGGAACACTGAGAGGCGAGCTCACGGCCGACGGACCCGAGCGCACCGGCACAGACGCCATCGTCCGCGGCCGCTTTTGTCTGTCCACCTCCTGCGAGGCAAGCCGGTCCGTCGCCGCGCGCATCGCGATGCGTTTCGTGCGCTCCCAGTCGCGCTCGCCCGCCTGCAGGTCGTCCGCGAGCACGTCGCGGTAGCACACGAGCTTCTCGATCTCGAGCCGCGCCTGCATGATCCGCTTCGCCACGCCTTGCACCGCGACCTGCACGCGTTCCCGCGTCGCGCGCTGAAACGGAGTCAGCACCGCCAGGTTCCGCACGAGCCGCATCTCTGTCTCGAGCTGCGTCTGCGCGGTCGAGATTCGCTCCTCGAGGTCGTGCAGCTTTCTTCGGATGACGTCTGAACGAGACATCCGGCGAGAGCGTTCGCCGGAGTGCGAATTTGCACTGTGCGAGCCTGAGCCCAGTGGAATAGGAGAGGATCGCGGTGTGGATGACTCCAGGCTGAGTGTGCGCGGACGTGCGATTGACTTGCCATTCGGATTCTCGGCGGACCAGCGTGAGGAAGCCGCGAGCTCCGTCTTCACCTGGTCGAACGTCGCCTTGAACAGTTTCGCCGAGCTCTCGTTCACGACAGACGAAGACTCGGTAGAGACGGACGACTTCCTCACCGGTGTTGAATTCGGTAGGGGCGCGGCCGGAGACGACGCTGGCGCAGAGGACTGCAAATCGATGTCTAGCCCGCCGTACCATGTGTGCACGCGCGGAGATACCGGTGTGGCTCGATGCTTCATCTCTCGCACGTGCGAGGCGGCAGCTGCGATGCCCGTCAGCTCGATCTCGCGATTTGCCATACCCAGCGCGCGCATCCGGATGCCGGTGGTCTTGAACGCGCTGGCATAGTTGATGCAAGAGATCCACTCGTTCATCTCCTGCTCTGCATGTGTCTGTAGGAGATAGTGTTTCCCATCAGGTAACACGAGGCGTAGGGTATGTGGGTGCTAGACATCAGGGGTGTCAATCAATTGAACAGGCATGCACCGAGTTCGCATCACATACCTTCGAATAGGACTTATCGAAGACAGCGACACAATCCTTCACGGAGACGTACTCGTCTGGCTGGGGCATCAGAGGCTGAGAAACATGTCGCCTGCCTGACGCCAACGTCGCCTGGATCGAAGTCACCCAAGACGGGTCGCGGAAGAAGAGCAGATGCGAGCCCGTCAGCACCACACACCATTCCCGCCACTTACGGTTAATCGCACGCCGGCCACCCTCGACGATGTCTTCTTTCCGCAGCAGCAATCCGACCTTGGTTATCCTCACGGTGGCCATTCCTCCGTATGCCCCCAGGGTGGGCATGCCTGCTGTCACTGGCGCCTGTAAAGGACCGGGACCACCTGACACGCTGAGCCCGAAGAACGGTGTGGTTCCGTACTGGCCTTCAGTGACGATTGCGATGGCGCCCGCCATCGTGAAGGCGCGCAGAAGCTCATCTTCATCCCAAGAACCTCCAGTGCCCCGGTAAAAATAAGGACTCTCTGGAGGAACGATCGAAGCTACGTTCACGCGCAGGTCGTTGAGCAGATCCTGTATACAGCTCAGCCTTCTGAGCGGAGAAAGATGCGTAGGTCACATACTCGAGTAATGAGATAATATGGGTCTATCTTGTTGCCCTTGCCTAGCAATGTCGACGAGCCGGGTGTTGGAGGGACGTTGTATACAGACATTCGACGTGCATTCACAGGGTCTGGAAGGGTATTGCGGTGGCCATGATCTCCTGAGTCCTCGATGAAGATAAACGGGGCGAAGACGATGTTGTCGTAGAAGCACTGATACCTTGGTGATTAGTAGATATTCAAGAACAGGAGCGACCACCTTACATCCAATACCTCTGGAGGAACACCAGGGAGCCGCGTATTCTTCATGTAGTCGGCCTTCGTCATCTTGCGTTTGTTATGCTTGTTGAAGGCATCCGTGTGCAGCATGATCAGGCTGAACGCGAGGATGTACGGATGATCTGCAGTGTTGCTCAGTACCACCACAATACTCTCAGGCTATACGTGCACATACCGTCGGACGTGTACATGCTCGGATTACACTGCATGTAACGCACAGCAAACGCCTCGATGACACGGTCAATCTGCTGCGTCTCTCGCGGCAAGCCAACTTCCATGAGCAGCTTACGGACCGCGACATCTAACGGATCGCCGCGGAAGTTGAAACGCTCAATGCAAGCGCGCAGTGCTCTCGCGTGGAATGGGTCCGCGCTAGATATCCAGTCAGGCACCGTAGCATATGGATAGGAACCATTCACTCACCTAGATGCCAAGACAGCAGCCACCTCACCCTTGCTCACAGCCTCAGTGAGTCTATAGACGTATTCCTCGGGCGATTCGTCGTCTACGTTGGGTTTTGGTATCTCGAGTGACCGTTTGGATAACGATGGGCGGGAGGAGTCGCGACTGGAAGACGGAGAAGCCGACAGCGGCTCACTGTAGGTTGGAGTGTCGTATAAAGGGCTGGGAGCGATGCGAGGTGTATGCGCGGTGGGGGAGCTTCCGAATAAGTTCATAGATAGACGGTGAAGGAGCGGGGGGTTCGTCTGCGAACGTGGTCGAGTGCAAGGCGACGAAAGGCTCGGCGATATATGCGGCGATGGTAGTTTGGGAGCAGGTTCTTCTGGATGGGGTAGAGGTCGTTCGAAGGGCGGCGGAGAGGATTTAATGACGCGAGGCACATCATGCAAGAATGCAGAGCGAGGGCTTGTAGTCGCGGGATCCGCAGTTTTGGGTCGCTTCGGTCTACGCGTTTTGGTGGCTTGGGGTGTCACTGAAGATAGCGATGGTACGTCGGGCAGGTGACTATCATCAAAATACTCGGATTTGGAGCTCGTAGGGCGTGTTCTCTCTGAATGTCTCCGACGCAGATCGGCTGATCGCGGTGTAGACGGACCAGGAGCATGTGAAGAATGAGCGGGCATACTGGCATCAATGTAGAAGGGCGATATGGGTTGTAGAGAAGGCAGAGACGGTCTTGGCGATGGTTCGGCTGTGAGACGAGTAGCGGGAGAGGAATCTTGAGAATCAACTCTCTTGCGCGACCAGAATGAGCTCTTGCGCGACAGAGGCTTGGATGGTGATGGTGAATAGGCAACCTCCGGCTCCGAGTCAACTGCACGCTCCTTCCCCTTGTCATTGGCTGAGAAGTGGAAGGGCCGATAGATAGCCCTCTCGTCCGCCTGTTGTCACGAGCCGGATCAGACAATGCGTTGTCTCGACGGGAAACTTGAGCGTCGGGATGGAAGCTCTTGACACGTCTCATAGTAGATTGGGGAGAATGCGAGTCCGGAGGAGTTGGGGGATGGGTATGGAATGGAGGTCGGTAGTCGAGGATGACGCAGAGACAGATCCGGGCATGACATGGGGTAGCCCCAAACCCAGCGCTGCTCGGGCTAGTGTGACAGTAGGCTGAGAGGTCGACGCTGCAAGTACTGGAGAGTGTCGCGCAGGTTGAGAGAAAGAGGACGGACCCGAACTGTAGCCTATGTCAGCAGACAGTCGCTCTCCCATCTCCAAAGTACCAGTCCCACGCCCTTCCCGAGACGAGCCAGCCCTGGACAGTGTCACTAGATTCGTTTCCTCGCTCGCCGAAGGCGTCGGGGGGAGCGCCTTGCTCCTTGTTGAGCCAGAAGACCGGTGAGTTGCTAGACCCAACTCGTCAGACGATAGTCGCGCTGCTGGGGCAACCGTAGAGAGCGCGTGAGACCCACGCCGCTTCCACAAAGGAAGAGAAAAGAAATGAGTGGACGTGGTCGGCGTCGCGGCGCCAGCAGCATGTACCGCGGTGGTGATGGACCCATTTGCATGCGGCACATCTTGCGGGGCGTCCTGGTGCGGAGGTAGTGTAGCGGGCGCGTTGTCGCGATTATGGTGCGATGGCGAAGCCTTGCCAAAGCTAAATTTGCCGACCATACCGAGCCAGCGGTATGCTGGACAGTATGCGAGGCGACTCTGGCGTTGGCGGGAGCCCGGGGAAAGAGAGCCAGCGAGGAGGAGGCAGAGAGCTTGCGGAGGTCCAGCGCGCGGGGACGAAATGGGCAGGCGGGCCCAGGCGTTGCGCCAGAAAAGGCAGGTGCCAAACACGACCCAAAGACACGCCCACAACGTGACGTTTGCGGTCACGCGAAAGTCACGCGCGCGTGTCGCGTCGATGCGATGGCTGATGGACTCGCGCTGATTCTGTTCTCCCGAGTCCGCTTCCGATGGTCCGTGGGCCTTGCCTCTGTGGCTTGTCCGTGGCCCATCACCATCCAGTGGCTTTGTTCTTCTTTTGGTAAGCTCCCCGAGCGTGCATATAAGGTCGATGACCCCCGCAACCCATCTTTCCCTCAACCAAATACCTAGGAACACTCACTAGCATCCCCCACGCGAAGGCTGGTGCACTCTCCGACAGACAATGCAGCGGAGGCTGTCTGACACTTCCCCACTTCTAGATCGTTGCATATTAACTGCACGCGACACTCTTACGTCCGAAATCTACACCGAGGTTTGTCTTCACCCTTCTCTGGCACGTTTTCGACGCCTCATTGCGTAACGCAGATCCAATGGCAGAGTCCGACCACTACATTCTCAACGTCACGCAGTCCTGGCGAGGCAAAGACTCGACAGGCAAAGTGTTGCCACTTCACTGGGCCCTCACGATCAGGACCGCCGGCACGGGAAGCCACCCCCACGGCAACATCTATAACGCCGCCGGCAACATCGACACGTTCTCCTACGAAGTCCTGCACGATGTGCCACTCACTAACGCCAATTGGCGCGGCGACCTAACAGTGGGTACCATCAAGAAAGAAGATCTCCCTATGGTCGAAGATATCTTGTCGAAAGTCCCTACCGTCCGCCATGACTTCAAGTGGAACTGTCAGAACTGGATCTGGGCTGCTCTGCGGGAGCTGAGGTTCAGCAATGTCAGCATCGAGACTCTCACCTGGGAACGCCTGAAGTCTGAGATGGATGATCTCTTGGAGGCCTGGGAGAACGGCGACATCTAGCGGCCCTCTGGACGGTATGACTTACCTTCAAACCTATGAGCGGCATTCCAGCACTCACGTCGCCATGTTCAGCCCGGACGCCGTCTTCCGTCTCGCACCCAGTGATGTGCATAGTGGTGCACCACATGCGACACAACGAAATCGTGGGCTTGTACTTTGTACTAATACGAAATGACATTCCGGTCTC
The DNA here is from genome assembly GCF_022376445.1 of Fomitopsis serialis. NCBI lineage: Eukaryota > Fungi > Basidiomycota > Agaricomycetes > Polyporales > Fomitopsidaceae > Fomitopsis > Fomitopsis serialis. The sequence goes on from NW_025955748.1 coordinate 6,304, forward strand.
TTGGTTACTGTCTCGAGTTGGGTCCGCCAATGCATATAGAAAGAACAACATGCTGATCATACGACAACATTCATCGATGTGCCGTGGAAAGTGATGTCCAGATCGAAATTAAACACAGAAAATTGCAGAGACAAGGCTGGTTACCGCCAGCACTCACGACTATGTCTTAGATCGCTTGCGCTTCTCCTTTTCGATAGCACGCTTCCTCTGCTCTAGGTTTTGTTTCTGGACAGACACAAATCAGCGACCGGTATTGCGCCATGTAGGTTAAGTTGCTCACCTCTGCCGTGCGCTTTTTCTCGCCATACTTCATACGCTCGTACAGCTTGCGTTGCTTGTTGCTCATCATCATCTTGTTCATCTCCTGCTCGGCCTCACCGTCCACCTGCGCAGGGGACTTAGCCGCCTTCTTCGCTGCCTTTTTCGCTTCCTTTTCAAAGGTGCCGTAGTCCACGCCTGCGGCCTCCGCTTCGAGCTCTGCAGCGCGCAGAGCTGCCTCGTCCTCCGCCTCTGCTGCAGCCTTAAGAGCGGCTTTCTCAGGACGTACAGTCTCCTCCGCCTCGTCGTCGTCGTCGTGCATTGCAGCATCTTCCTCGACCTCTTCTTCATCTTCCATCTCCGCACTCTCTCCTGCGATGCCGACAGCAGGATCATACGCGCCAGCAAGCTCTCCGAACGGACTGAGATGAGGGGGGAGGGTCTTGCCTTGCAAATACGGCTCCTCCAGGAGAATCTTCCCGACGTTGATACAGTCCACCACCCATTGCGGCTGAACATACTTTCTTCGCCGCCGCCGCTCCTTCTCCTCCTCCGTCTCGTTTGACTTTTCCACGACCGGTCGATCAATGATGACATGCGTAATCGTCTCGTCCGTCTCGTCGAATGGCGAGCCACTCCCCGACGACTCCGGCCATCCTATTCGACCACCGAAGGAACGCACAGTGAACTCGAATATCGGTCGAGGGGTTTCTCGCGACAGCCAGAACGTGTATGGGGCGAATAGTTTTGACGTGGTGGACTGGGGGATGGCGGCTAGGGTACGTAGCGTCGGCAGTGACGCCGTCTCGTCGAGATTCGATGTAGATGGATGTTGCACGAACTCTTCATCGTCCTCTTCGGGAACGGCGGAGTCCGCGGCAGGCAGATCTGCGTCTGCATCGCCTTGAGCAGAGTTTGCGATACTCTTGATTGTCTGTCTCACGTCTTTCGTTGAGACACGCTTGCCGTTGACCTCGACTTCCTTCACTTTCGTCGGAGTAGTAGAAGGCTGAGTCGTGGACTCCTGTAGACGGAACGCCCCAACACCGGCCCCTGATTCGTCTTTCGCAGCATCCTGAGGAGGCGGGTAAACGAGACCAGCGTCAGTGTAGAGCTTGAAGAAGACGAAGCCCAGGAGAGTCTGGTATAGCTCCAAAAACGTGAGCATAACCCGAACATCGACGTCCGAAGGAATCTAGGATGTCAGTGCATGAGTAACGGTTTCTCCGAGTACTGGACGATGAAACGTACGTTCTGAGTGAACTGATACGGTATAAGCCAAGTTACTGTCTGGTCCATGACCTCGGCCTGATAGTAGACACCCTTGATTGACAAGAAGACCTTCCGCAGAGCGCGAGTGTGCATAACATAGAGCTGCCATTCTGAAGCAAGTCGAGAGCAATTCTCGATGAGAGTCGGTGCAACCCGTGCATTCGAGGGTAGTGTCGCAAAGAGGAAGATCATGCAAAGAGCGTCATCGATGTCTCGGACAGCGTCGACGAAGGTCGGATACCTAACAGGAATGAATGGAACATTCTCGTACTAACGAGGGAAAGGCGCACCTCTCCTTGATGATGTGGTCCAGACGGTATACGGGCTTGTTCTCCTCCAAGCTCTTCGCACTGCTCCACTCTCCCCTACCAAGCGCGCGAGAAAGTTTCTTCGCAAAGGCTTTGTGTTCCCTGAGCTTCTTCAGCACGGGCTCGTGTGCGAGGTAGGCGATGTCCTTGGTATAGTAGAAAGACGTCGGAGCCGACGAGCCCTTGTTTGCTTTCTTCCTGTTACGGGGTTCTCGAGGGAAAATGCCTACATACAAATAGTTAGAGCCCGAGATAGTGAGCTGATACATCGAGACGCACCTTTGAGAATGCACAACCTCCGGAAATCCGCCAATGAGCACTGTAGCTTCTTGACTGCGGCAGAGCGGGTAACGTAGGCCTTTGCGGCACCCGCCTTTCCTTTCTGCCTCAAACGACCCATCTTTGTTATGAGGATGTGAAGCGGTAAGACGGAGCTGATGAGAGCAAGGTGAGGATGCAAGAAAAGGCTGAGCGGGGAGAGCGCCGGCGACCAATCGGGGATCGAGATCCCAAACTTTTCGACCGCTTGTTTGGTGCGGCAAACACGTTCCGCCTCAGCTCGCGACCTCGTCCTCCACCATCCGCAGGACAAGATGAGGTGAGTAAATCTCGGCAACTGTCATCGGATCCTGTCTGACGACTCTCGCAGCCAGTACGTACATGTGCCTAAGTCCGAGCTCGACGAGGCGCAGCTGCGCGCCCTCGAGGAACATGAGATCAGCCAAGGTCCCCTCTCCGTGCTCCAGCAGGCCGTACGGAATCATACGCAAGTCCTCATCTCCCTGCGCAACAACAAAAAACTGCTTGCTCGTGTCAAGGCTTTTGACAGACACAGCAACATGGTGCGTAGCGGTACACGTGCAGATTTCTCCCGGAGACTCACTATCTTGCAGGTCCTTGAGAACGTCAAAGAGGCAAGTCGCGTCGATCGTTTCGTTCTTCTGCATTCGCTCATGCATTCTGGGCCAGATGTGGACCGAGACGCCGAAGGGTAAGAACAAGAAGCCCGTAAACAAGGACAGGTTCATCAGCAAGATGTTCCTCCGGTGAGTTCATCGTGTTTAGTTGTGATCCCCACTGTCCTGAGTGCTGTCGTTTTTAGTGGTGACTCGGTCATTCTCGGTGAGTCTTTCAATACGCTCCTAGTCCATGGGATTCTAATGCGCTCTTAGTCCTGCGTAACACCGCGTAGCTGCCATAACACCGGCTGTGCTCTATGCTGCGTTCGCGCGCTGTCGTGCGAGCCATCCCAATATTCCGCGGGCGCGAACCTTCTTGTAAATTTGGAGACCTGTAAGAACTGTATAATACATTTCATTCGCTACGCTGAACGTCCGACACTCCGAAGTGGCCGCCTGTTGCTACTTCGCCATCACTCTTGCACATTCTCCGTCCTTTGAGACGCTGTCATTTCCAGACATCACTGCATCGACCTCCTGTCTTCGTCCTCGATATCCTTGATCGCATCGAATATCTCGCCCAAAGCAACCCATGCAAAACTGCGTGCTCCGAAGTAGTCGTCTTGGATTAGGGCGACCTTGTATGCCACCCAAGCTCGTTCCAGCGAAGTCTCCGCGGGTGTACCATCGATACCAGATATCTCCGTCCGCACCGCCTTCACGAGACTCGCGGTCTGTTCTCGCAATCGAGACATCATGTCCTTGCGCTTCCGTGGCTGGGATGTTTTGGCGACGATGGTGCCGACCAACGCCTCCTCCTCTGTGAGTATTGCTGATCGCGAATAGGACAATGCGTGCGCTACACAGATCCCACGCAGCTGCGACGTGTATGACTCGAACAATTGACACATCGTCGTGATTACGTCTTCGCCCACGCTTTCCTCCGCCAAGGGATATACTCCAAGATTTTGTCCTCGACCGTGTGCAGGACGAAGTTGTCGTGATCGGGCTCGCTCTCACGAAACTCCGTGATGATGTCTTGCATAGAGTGTTCGGGGCTGTCGTCCATTTGACGGCGCTGGAATCGCGCTGCTCTCGTGACGGTCCGCAAAGCAGGGAGCTCAATGGAGCGGAACAGTCGACCGATCGCCCTGTCGCTCTCGTAGTAATTGACCGATTCCCTCGTGTGGGTCTCTGGGGCATTCCAATCAGGTTTGGCCCGAAACTTCAGCTTCGGGATCTTTTCTAGCGGAACTGGATTCCCGCTCTTGGGATAATCGACTGCGTCACTGTGCAGTTGAGCGAGCGTCAGACACGCTGGGTCCATGATTCCCTGGGTACTCTGATCTGCGATGATCAACCAATTAATCGCGATGATCCCCAGTGTCTAGAAGGTATGTACAGAGTTAGCTTTGACAACGCGTACTAGATAACACAAACCCACGTCGCTGCTGATGTACTCTGCCACGAAGTCGGCGACGTCTTCCATTGTGCTATCGTGGTCAACAAGCTTCCTAGTAGCAGGGTCATAGCTTGCTGGTCCGTGATGCCGCGGTGGACGCAACCCGGGCATCGGCGTTACGTTATAAACATCGCCGTCGAGATCGCCACCGCCCAAACAGGATGGCAAGGGCCTATGTCCTTGTTGTGAGGAAGAAGCACATATCTCAATATCCCGTAAGTCTGGACAGATGATGGATACCACTCACCGTGGATGGAGAAGATAACACCGTTCCTCAGAGACTCCTTCTCGAAGGGTGATCCGGCTGGGGGGCGTCCAATCGCACGCACTACCTGAACGTCGCCAGGATGGATCGTTGGCGAGCGGGATATGAGGACCGGCCCTTCCAGGAAAATGACGCCAGATACGTCAGGTGCGTCAATGCAGGCGAATATCTCTCCTTCTTTCAGGTACCCATAGACGTCGGCCGCGCCCACAAGTGTCCATCCGTTCGGTACGGGGATGCGGGCATGGTGCTTCAGCTCTCTGAGGACATGGTTGACAGCAAAGTCCATCATTTGCTGCCAAAAGATGTCCTCAGTCAGAGGGCCGACACCAAGCCTATGAAGATTGAGCATAGTGGACGTGATCCTATACGAGGCGCCTAGACCGTAGGCTTCCAACAACCGGGCTGAGCGCTCGAGAGACGCGGTTGATCCTTGCGCATCCCGGACGGCGTTATCCTGGAGAGACTGGAAGACTTCGAATGGGACACCGAGGCCTTCCAGCAACATGATGAGTGGTCGATTGAGATAGTACCTCCCCGGTCGAATCGGCGATTTCGATCGTGTTCGGTGCATCGAACT
>NW_025955749.1:0-11337 GCF_022376445.1 Fomitopsis serialis
CGAACGAGTACATGTTGTCGATCCAGTCTTCGAACGCGTCGTCTTCGTCTTGGGTCGTCGCCTGGTTGCGTCGTTCTTCGGGACAGTCCATCCGGTCCGTGCGAGTCCCGGGCACTGCACGAGAGTGAAGTGAAACGTGAGAATTGAGACAATCCAGCGATTAATGCTCGCGCTCGGTGCGATATCGGGATTAGCCAGCATCCCCTTGATGTATCGAGCGTCGACTTCCACGATCAGGTTTCGAATCCCGATGACATACATTCGAAGCGCTCGAAGAGCGCGGAACAGTCCATAGATTTCAAGCTTTGGTTGCGAGAATCGACGTTCACGGTCGTTCAGCGTGATTGATCCGAAGCGGCTGTAGTACCTGCGCTTCGCGTCCTCCTCGTCGCACTGGCATAGGAGGAATCCGACTGCAATGAAGGACGTGTCGACGGCGAGAATAACAGGTGCCGTCGAGTCGTAATTGATCGAACGAAGTGCTGGGCTTTCGAGCAAGGCCTGCTTCAAGTCGTCCTGAGCCTGCTGTTGTGCGGGGCCCCATTCGAAGGGCATATCCTTCCTTGTTAGCCGAACGAGAGCGTCGGCCCGGTGCGCGAAGTTCTTGATAAATATCCTGCACACTCCGATCGTGCCTAGAAATGCTCGAACATCGGACAAGGTCTGACAGGCGCCCCAGTTTCGGATGGTCGCGACTCGAGATTCGTCAGGCAGGCGCCCTTGAGGCCTACAACGGTGGCCAATAACCATGATTTCTCGAGCTATCAGCACACTCTTGACTCCCGAAAACGTTCCACCAGCGTAGCGCATTCGAGTGACGATCCGGTTAAGGTTCTGGAAGTGTTCCCAGACGAACCTTCGAATGCCAGGATTCTGCGGAATGACTTCGCCACCGTAGTCGCTGGCCGGGCCTTTGAGCGGAACGTCGTCGATGTAGGGTACAGTGTGTTCGGGAGTTTCGGGCTGAAGTATATAGGTTACGTCGTCGTGGAAGATGGGTACTGCATTTGTCCACCCCATAGGAAGCGTAGTAAGTCGCATGGCTCCATACGGTGTCTGGAACGTAGTGAGATCTCTCGAACTTTCGGCGATATAGCGTTCGTCGTAGCCGACATAGAGGTCTAGCATCCCTCCGCACGTTCGTCCTCCGAACTGTTCGGCGAGATGTTCGGGAGTCGGCGGGACACCAGAGTGTTGGATCGTGACTGCGTTGAGAGGCTCGAGACTGTGAACAATCCGCAAGGACTTGCCGTCCTTCTTAACAACACAAAACCATCGCGAACGGTACGACGAGTTCGAAGGTTCGTAGACTCCGGAGTCAATCTTGCGACGAATCATCGAGCAGACCTCCTTGTACAGACCAGGAGGGATAGGGATGTTCTTCTGGACCCAGGGCGTGTGCGGGATCACAGGAAAGTCTATGGGTGGGAAATATTCGGACTTGAAGTTGCCACGTTCGTTGTCTGACCATGCGAACGCGTCGTTGTTCGTAGCCATGAAGTGGTGAAGTAGATCGCGTTCGGCGGGTTGTAACAGATCATCGTCGTGCAGCTTATCCGAGACAGCTGCCCTTTCGGCCGTGTAGCGACCTTCGGGCTTGAAAGGAGGTGGGTTGGGGTTGAGTTCACGCATCGTAGAGAGCGGATCTCCCTTGATGTCGCGAACGATACGAAACTGTTCGGGGACTGACCCGAGAACAGGTCTCGTCTTGAGTGCGACCGGCTTGTACTTCTTCTTCGATTTGCCTGTGCGAATGTGGACACATCAGGAGCATCCTCGGACGAGTCGGTACTGTCGTGGGTATGGCCGGTGCGGGTATACGTAGGTAGTCGGTCGAACGAGAGAATGTGTTCGGAGAAGTGGTCGAAGATGCATGCGTGTTCGAAGGTTTCGAAGCGTATGACGGGGTATGCTGAGTCGATCTCGTAGCCTCGGTGGCTGTCCTGACTTCATCGAAAACAAAACTGGAATAGGTATGTGGAACGGAGAGATACGTAGCCGCGAGAACTGGGTCTTCGAGAGATGAAATGTTGGCATAGGCAGAAATGGACGGGGTATCGTTTTCGAAGTCGATCACAAGTGCGACTTGCTCGTCATCGTCGGCCTGAACTACGTGTTCAAAAGTCCCGACTGCCTCTTCTGAAAAACCTCTTGGAACTTCGGCCGTCCTCGAGGCATCGTAGGTACCGTGATCTGTTCGGACGTGTTCGGGCACAACAGGGTGATGGTTTGATTCTCGTCGGCGAAGTTCTTCACCAGGCTCTCAGTGATGACGTCGAATGGTCGACCTAGCAGCACGTCGTACGACGCGCGCTTGATGACGTGGATCTGTAGATACAAGGTAATCGGGCCGACTTGACATGGTACGTTTCGAACAAGGCCGAGCGAGCGGTCGACTCCACCGTTCGCGGATTGCATGCTAAGGACGATGGTCGGGTCGAATGATAAACCGAGGTGATAGCACAGTGCTTCCGACATGCAGATGACCTGCGAACCGGGATCGAGAATGCAGGCTACCTTCTCCTTACGATCGATCGTGAGGTCGATCGTTCGAAGAGAATGGGACTCGGCCGCGACAGTAAGTTCGCTAGGTATCGCGCCTCGAGGCAACACCCTCAGGTACGTCTCGTACGAGTCTGGGATGATGGTGGCGTCTGGGTCGAGCTTGTTGTCGTGGCAGTCTACTAACGCGGGGTCGTGTGTCGGAAGTTCTTCGAACGCAGCCATGTTCGTCGAGGTCGGGTTCGAGTCATGCGTCACTCTTCGGGGCGTCACCGCTTCGCGATAGCGGTTGCGAAGCTCGGGCGAGATGCTCAACAGCTCCTCGATGGTCAGCGGGACCGTTGGCGTGCTCATCGACCGCTTGAAGACGGACTCGGCCAGCTGGGCCTGAACTACGGGTGCAAGATTCGTATACGAGCCGTCCCGGTTCTTAAACTTCGTAGGCGCTGCTCCGAAGTTTCGGGTCGTCGGCGGTGCATAGGTCGCTGTGTAGCTCGGGAGTGTGGTACCCCGGGCGCGATGTTCGAGGGGTGGGTCATTTCGCTGCTCCCAGATTGGAGGTGACATGGGTGGAAGGGGTTTTGAGAGTGGAGGGGAGATGTGCCGAGAAATGATCTTGCAACGATGCCTCAGGGTTACTGACCTTGTCCTCGGTTCTCCAAGCCTCGCTGACGACTCCGTTCCCAACTCGCTCCGTGGACTCTAAAGCTCTGTCTCGTTCTTGTCCTTGTTCTCGTTCCGAAGGTGCCCCACTCTGGCTCTGCAGTCGCTGCCCTTCAAGTCGCTAAACTCGTTCCGCGGTTGTCTCGTTCTCGTTCCGTGGTCGCCTTCCTTGTTCCGCGGGTTCCTGTGCTCGTTCCGCAAGCTCCTACGCTCGTTCCGCGAGCTCCTACGCTCGTTCCACGAGCTCCTACGCTCGTTCTGCAGCCGCCTATGCTCGTTCCGCGAGCTCCTGTACTCGTTCCGAGAGCTCCTGTACTCGTTCCGCGAGCTTCTGTACTCGTTCCGCAGGCTCCCGTACTCGTTCCGCAAGCTCCTGTACTCGTTCCGCGAGTCCCTGTCCGGGTCCTGTATCCTCCGAGCTGTCCTGGCCTCCAAGTCGTAGGACTTGTCTTTTCTCGATTACGTGGCACCGTGCACGTCCGAAGATCCTTGATTGCCCAAGAAGGTCACTGTTGACCAACCCGGGGAGCCTCTCCCAGCTCCAACAAATGTATGAGGGACCCACAAGCTGTGCTCGCAGATGTCTAGATTCGGAGGTGGGGAGAACTGAGCTATGTACATGTCTTCGTGGCACTGTATGCCGCCGAAGCTGACTAATAGTAGGTACTTGCTATATATGGTAAGTAATGCGAAATCGCACGAAGTCCGTCAGGTACAATAGAAATGTGGGTATCGGAAGGAATAGCGAAGGTTGTCAATATGCTCGGAGGGAATGGCACTGACCAGGTAGCTCAAAATAAGGGATATACGTACTGTCCGGGCCTATGTGGGGGCACTCCCCACATCTCCCCCTTACTCGAATTGTGACCGTCCCCGGTCACCCACTCCCCGCCGCGACAGCAACACTGCCTAACCAAGAGCGATCCATGCGACATGAATGACGCGAGTCCATTAGCTTTGCCGTCTTCTATATCGTGTCCCAAACTCCGCTTACACCGTGCGTGCAACCGTCATCCTCGTCAAGCCAGCCGCAGTCTCGATTGGTCTTGACAATTGCCCTCTCTGTGTCTGCGCACGGCAGGTACTCCACGATCCGATGCCCGTTCTCATCCAAGTGCCAGCAGCTGACTAGTTTTTCATCGCAGACCTCTTCTGGACCCTGAGCTCAGCGCACTCGACCAGTAGGCACTCTCCGGCGAGTCCGAGTCTATGATCGTCCGCGACGGTCGCGTTGCCCGAGGCCATCGTGTCGTCCCTCGCCTGCTTGTGCGCCTGGTACTGTCGATTGTTCCGGTCGATGTTGTCTGCGGTGTGTCCTCTCGTCGCACCTAAACTGCGCATGAACCCACCGCGCAACTGCTGATCTGCCTCTATAACCGCCCTCTTCGACTCGTCGCGCGGAAGAAGAAATTCGATGATCACTGCCCGTGGTCGTCGAGGTGACAACAGCTTACTAGCCCGTCATCGTGCGCTTCGTCCGGGATGTTCAGCTCGGCCGACCCAACGAGTAGGCACTCTTGCAGCCCACGTTCTCCCGCTTCGACCACCCTGTCCGGCTGACCACCAGGTCTACCTCGTCTCCGAGGCTCCCCCATACTCGATCCGCACTCTGTGGTCGCTCACGTTCCGCCGGACCGTGCGCGTTTGGGTTTCCTGGGCCGCCTGCTTGCCCAGTCTCGCACTGCGTCGAGTCCTCGGCGCTCCTTGGGCTATCGAGACATCTACCCCGAGTCGTACGCGCTCGTGTACCAGGTACTGCGCTAGCCATTCGCTCCGCTCGGTATCCTCGTCAACGGTGCGTGTGTCGTCCTCTGGGACCCATTTGTCTGCCTGCTCAACTTCGCGCAGGGCCACCTCGGCTTCGGCTCGCGGAATGTATCCCCATAGCCGCCGCCCGTCCTCCGCAATGTGCCAGCATGCGACGAGGTCGTCCTCGGGTGCCTGTTCTGGCCCGTCGAACTCGCCGAAGTCTCCGAGAAGCCACGCCTCTCCTTGCTCTTCTTCAATCTCACGCTCCTCACGCCGGTAGCCGCTTGAACTGGCAGCTGAATCGTGCACGTCACTTTCGGGTGGCAGTGTCCGTGGTAGGTCGACCGGTGAGTCAATATTCCCGCTGACTTCAGTGCGGTTCGCCTCCTCGCACGTATGGTCCAGTCGACCAGACGTCCCGTCCTGGAGTCCCTCGCACCTAGCTGTTCCCTGTAACTTGCGCAGCCGAGCGACCTCGCCTTCAAGTTGGTCCCCTCTTCTAAGCTTAGAGCTTGCCCCATGGTCCGTCTCGCTGGCGGTAGTATGCACGAGCCTGCCCATCCCGCATCCTTGCCACGGTACGTCCGCAAATTCCGCGAATGGTCCGGTTGCTGGCTAATCTCCATAAAACCCCACATGCAGCACCGCGTCGGGTTCGCCATCCCGCGCGTACCTGCTCGTCCATTCGTACTTGGAGCGCGCGTCGTCCTTGGGCGCGCTTGACAACCCTTCCGCGGCGGCTATCGGTCCCGGCGCCCTCCACGTCTCGCCACGGCCGGTACGTTCATCCGCCCGCTCCCCCATACTCGGCTCGACGCTCACGCCCCAGTTCACCCTGCTGCCTGCTTGCACCCGGCTACCCGTCCCGCGTCCTTGCCATGGTATGTCCGCTGAGTCCGTGAAGGGTCTCGCCTCGCTGATCCCGACGGGCCCTGACTGTAGCACCAGTTCACTACCACCGTCCTCCTCGTGCGTAATCCCGCACCCGCCGCACCCGTACTCCCTCCGTGTGCAGGATGTTTCTTCCACCGTGCGTCGCTGCCACGAGATATCCAGTACGTCCGTGAAGGTGTCGGTTGACCGGCTGATCTCGGTGACCCCAACTTGCCAGACCGCTTCGCCGCAGCCCTCCTCCGTGTACGTGTTCGTTGCCTCACGTCTGGTGCGTCTGTGTTCTGTCCGCATGTCTGACGATGTTTGGCTGAAGCTTCCCCTCGCCCCTTCATCCCCCGCCGGGTCCCACTATCGCCCACGCATCCGTCCTTCAGCTCTCTCGTACTCGGCTTCAAGTTCTGGCCCTGGCTCGTCTCGCCACGCGCGTGTGCTGTCTGCCTCGCTGCGGCGGTATGTCCTTCACGTCCGCCCAGAGTTCGGTCGGCTGGCTGATCTCGAGCAGGTTCACTTGTAGAATCGTGACTTCGCGACTGCCGCTCAGTGCGTACTCGCCCGTCTCCTCTCGCTCGGCCTGTCCATCGCCGCCGTGAGCTCGTACGGGCCCCTCTCCCGCCTCCCGTTGCAATAGTTTGTCCGTCATGTCTGCCGGGAGTCCATTTGGCTGGTTGACTTCGATAAATCCTGCTCGAGGTCCCGGCTCCTGCCCGTCCAACTCCGCGATTGCCTGCGCAACGTCCCTCGCCACCGTTACGTGTCGTCGTCTTGGTATGTCCGGTGAGCCCACCAGTCCTTCGGCTACCTTGGTCCCGAACGAGTTCACCTGTAGGACCGTCGCCTCCTCCCCGTCTTGCGCGCACTCGCCCTCTCTCTCGTACTTGACACATCCGCTCTCTCCCGATATGCGTGCTGACGCCTCGGCTGGACCCTGCGACTCTGCCGCTCTGAAGCTCGCGGCCTGGTCCGTGTCGTCCTGCCCTTGCGCCAGCTCGTCCGCTGCGGAGTGTTCTGGAGGTACGTCTATTCGGTCCACGCGAGCCCCGGTTGGTTGGCTGACCTCGCCCCTGTTCACCTGTAACGGCTTGACTTCGTGGTCGCCGTCCCGCATGCACTCGACCGTCCCTCGTGCTTGGTCTGCGTGTACTCGTCGCCAGTCGCCTCCGTATCCTCGGCCCCTGTTCCCTCGGTCCGTCCTTGTTCTGGGTTCGCTACTGGGCTCCGGTTCTCCCTGTGCCTGCCCCCGGCTTCCGACGAAACCCCCTCATCAGGTGTCTCTTGCGGCCCGGGTTCGCCCAGCTTGCAACTGAGCTCGTTCGCCGTAATAACATCTCTCAGCGTCGTGCCCTCTCTCGTGTGCATGTTCGACTGGTTCCCGACGCAGGCGTCCATGGCAGTCTGAGGCTACGCCTCCCCTTCTCGCTCGCTTGCGTCTCGAATAGCGGCTCGTTCCCGGACCTTGCCTCATCGCTTCGCAAGAGCGTTTCGAGTCGCACTTGAGGTCTCATGGAATATCTCGTCTCGCCACACTTGGTACGCCCGCAAGACGGCTCTGACCTCGCTTCACTTCGCTTGAGATGTCTCGACTCGCCAGGCGCGATACAGGGCGACCGGGTACATGCCTCCGCATCAACCCAGACCCCGACTGCTGTACGTGCCCCGCGATCCCCCGCTTCGCTTGATCGATCCGCCACTGCTTTCCGGCCTGAGGTCGTGCTCCATCACCAATTATGCTGTTGGTCTTTGCCTTCGGTGTACTCCATTCCTCGCCGGCCTCCGCCCATCCGTGCTCTGGTCTCGAGCCCTCGTTCCCCCTGCTCTGCCACTGAGTCGTCTCCCTCCGCTCATCGTTGCCTCGCAGCTGTACTGGTCCTCGCCTGTGACAACCACTCCGATCGCTCGAGTACCGCCCGTCACTTCCCGTAGCGCATGTCGCCCAATAGTATTGCATGCGAACAGGCTGGATAGACCGGGGTCCTGTTCGACCTCAAGAACGTGACTCGGGGATGGCGTCTTCGTCCTCCGCAACTTGAGAGACTAGTCGCCAGTAGTGAACTGCGCAGCCCTAGTCCATACACTGGACAGTGGTCACCCCGGGTCCTCTCTTCCCTAGCTCCGCCTCCTCCGACTGGCTATCGTCGATATCCCGGACCTCGGCACGCTTGCTGTCGGCAGTCTTGTACCTCGCCCCCTGCAGCTTGTAGATGCGCATCGAACCATTCACCGTAAGGAATCTCCTCGCGAGTCCGTTCTGCTCCCTCGCTCTGGCCAGCTGCCCGTGCGTGTGTGCCTCGACTGCGTCCTGTGGTTGGATGTCCCCTACCTGCTCGTCTGGAAACTCGTCTCATGGCCTCCACGAGCCCTCCAACCTTCCCGTGTTCCTTCCGTCCCGCGCCACTGTCGTCGTCCGCACGCTTTCGATACCGAGGTTCGCCCGCCGTTCTTCCGCGACACGGTCTCCGCTGTTGCGGATTGTTTCGCGCATCGCCAGGCAATCTCGAGTGTCGACCTGCATCCGGACGTCCCCATCCCTCCACACTTCCTCCTGTAGCTCTCGTTGCCTGTCTGATCCGCGGCTTGCGTCTCGACACATCCCGAGATCCGTCTCGCTCTCGTGTTTCCTCCGGCGATCTCCGTCTCTGGCTCGCCCGTGCCGTACCGCAACTGCTCGGCTGTCCGTGCTCTCGCTCCCGTATCCGCGTCCCGTCTCGCTAGACAGAACTTGCTGGCTCGCCCGTGACTCCGAGTGGGCGTGCCTTGACTCTCCCGTAGGCGTGAGGGTTCGGCTCGTCCCGTCTGTTGTAGGTAGCCTCGCAATAGATCTCTCACTTCGACCGACCGCGTGACTCGAGCTCGACTTCCTGTACCCGCGTCCTCGATACGTCCCGTCATGTCCAGCTGTACTTCTGAATGCCAGTTGCCCTCGCTCCTCCGCTGGTCCTGGTCACTCACAGCAGGCTCTAACTCCGCATCATGTCGGCCCTCTCCACTTCCGATCTTGTAGACGCCGGTTGTCTTCCCCTCCTCCTTAGATCGCGTCGGAAGGACGTTGTTCCCATGAAGCCTCGCGTACGTGAACGGTCTCCTTCCGTGCGAATACAATGGCCAGGCTCGCGAGAACAACGGTCCCGCAAGCCAGCGACTGGTCGTGGGGCTTTGTCGGTGATTCCAGCCTCCGTTGAGACTCGTCCGAATGTTGACGTCCCTTCGCGTCCTGATTCCTTCCCTCCGAGGGACCATCCCGCCCGGCAATGCTTCGTCTCGCCGTCTTCCTTAACTCGTCTTGTTTCCTCCGTAACGCGCCGTGCTCGAACCCCGTCCTTTCTGTGTCCGTCGCTAGACTCTCGATGCTATCCTTCCTGCTTCCGCATGCCGTTCGTTCCGACGCAATGCACTGGCGTGAATTGCGGCACCAGCTCGCCTGCCTCGTCAGCTCTTCCCTTGGAACAGGTCGTGAGTGCGTTCCCTCCGGTAACGAGTTTGCGATCGCGAGTCGCCTGCTGGCACTCGGTGCTTGCATGTCAATGCCCAGACCCGCTGCATCGCCTTCGTTCCGTCGTGACTGTTCCGGCGACTCACTTGCCCATAGATCAGTCCATCCCATTCCTCTGGAGACATTGACATCCTGCGTATCCCTGGTCGCTCGCCTCGAGTGTCTGCTTCACTTCGGATTAGGACCTCCTGATCGTGGCACTCCAACTTGTACGTCTCGTACGCGGTTCCCTCTGATCTTACGGTCTGGCAACCATGAACCGCCGTAGGGCATCTCGCGCTTTGCCCGATAGAACCGAGTGCGTACAGGTTAGTAGTATTGAAGAGACGCGGGAACTGCGAGAACGCCCGCGCCGAATCTTCGACTTGAGTGACCAGCGAGACGCCAGTAGGCTGTGCAGACCGTGGTTCGGGCGCTTGAGCGATCGTCTCTCGCCTGAGTCCTCTCCTCCACCGACTCTATCTGCGACTGCTTGTAGTCCTCGCCCCGGTTCCCGTCGTACTGTCTCTCGTGCATCGCGATGATGCCCCCTTCTTGGGCCCTCGCCAGATTGGCGCACTCCCGGCCGCAGTCGCGTCCATCACCGATCCGCTGTGTGCTCAAAAGAAGCGCGTCGTCAACTCCGAGCTCCAATGTGTCGTCGCATGCTCCTGCCCATACAAGACCGTTCTCGCGGAGGGAGATGAATGTCGGGGTACGCGTAGTCGGTGGAGGAGACCCCATAGGTGAGTTCAATCTCTGTCGCTCGAATCACGACCCTCTGAACGCCTGCGCCTGTCGCTCCTGCTCCTTACGCGTATCAAGCGCGTCCGCCGTTGCGCCGTCTCGGCTAGAGTATCTTCCCGGACGTCTAACGCGTACGTCTCCTCCGCCTGCATGCATGGTGCGCCTCGTGGAGTTGCCGTGGAGTCTTCGGCTAGCGAGGAGAGTGGACCGCTGCCTGTCGGTGGCATCTCCCGGTACGCCCATCCTCTACCGATGTTATCGCGACTCGCCTCGTCACCCGCGACACCTGTGCAGCTTGCTGATATAGCCTCAGCCGGTCGTTTCCAGTTTTGAAGACTCGTCTCGCCGCGACCAAGAACTCTCCGACCTCTTGCTGTTCCCTGCTGCATGCGCTACCAGTGGCTGCACTGAAGTCTCACCGCCCGCCATCCTCTTCTCGTCACGGCCTAGCTCGCCGTCGAAATCCCGGCCTTCCGCAATACCGTCGCCGCTAGGTCCTTGCATGCAAACCCCGCCCGCCGTGAGTCTCTCTCTCGTGGTCCTAGCCCGTCTCGCCCGCTCGACGCCCGCTTGTGCCGCGTCCAGAAGTCTCCATTCTCTCGTCATTCTCTCGTCCGATGTTGCTTACACTCGAGTATCCGTAGGTCCGCACTAGGTCGACTAGGTGCGGCGCTTCCGTTCCTCCTCGGTCTCCTCGTATCAGAGCCAGTACCTCGCCGAACGGGGTCCTGTGTCGGCAACCGACCACTGCAGGGCACGCGCCGCCCTCGTAGCGATTCCGCCGGTGAGTGTAACCTCCGTAATCACATCCCGCGCCTGCCCTGATGCTTGCGTTTCCGTCCTGGTTTGCTCCTTGGCGCGGGGGATCGTCCTCGACCGTAAAGAGGTGGTCTGTCGTGTACGCCTCCGCCGCGGTCTGCACCTCAGCCAATGGCATCTGCTGGCTCGCCTCCGCGCTCGCCCCTTTCGCTCGCGCATACCCTCGTGCTCCATGCTAGTGTCGCTCATATGCCCTGTTCCCTGAATCCCTGGTCGCGTGCTTGGTTACTCGCTGGGCGCCAGGATCTGCCGGTCGTACATTCGCTCCGACTCTTGTATGCTGACTTGGGGCTGACGTTCACAAGCTGGCGCAGTGGCGTTCGCGAAGCTGATTGTTGTCCTGCCCTCTGCTCGCCGCTGCAACTCCTTCCGACCTGTCGTACTGGTGCGCCGTCGCTTGCTCCGAGTTCGCGGGACTGACAGTCGCGTCCGAAGGTATTGCGTCACTAAGCTGCGTGCCGTGATCCTAGCGAGTCTATCTCCCGCAGGCCCGTTGT